>NC_053434.1:31441092-31649718 GCF_007990345.1 Gossypium hirsutum
TGGCAAGAGACAGATGCTGCTATTTTAGTACCAGGAGATATAATTAGCATAAAACTTGGAGATATCATCCTTGCAGATGCTCGCCTTCTTGAAGGCGATCCACTTAAAATTGATCAGGCAAGTGCTCTACTTGATAGTGATAAAAGTCAATTAAATAACTGAAGATATATCATGTAAAAATTCCTGTATTATCTGTTACTCTTGCAATCGGTTCTCATCGACTGTCTCAATAGGTACAACTCTTATTCAATGCACATCATTTTCCAGTAAAAATAAGCTAAAACATCCAAAACAGCACAATGACAAACTGAAATACTTATTCTACGTTGTTTACAAATCTATTGTTTGGTTTGTTTTTTTAGGGTGCCATTACTAAAAGGATGACTGCAATTGAAGAAATGGCTGGAATGGATGTTCTATGTAGTGACAAAACTGGAACTCTGACCTTGAATCGTCTAACCGTTGATCGGAACCTTGTTGAGGTACAATAGCTGGACTTCAAAAATTTGAAACTCCTAGTTCTTGCAATGACTCAATTTTCAGATAAAGGTTAAATAGCCATGTTCACCTTTTTCTTAAGGTTTTTAGCAAAAATATGGACAAAGACTTGGTTGTTCTGCTAGCAGCAAGAGCCTCCAGATTGGAAAATCAGGATGCTATTGATGCAGCCATCATTAACATGCTTGCAGACCCGAAGGAGGTAATACAACAACAAAAATGTTCAATTTCAAGGTTCTCTTTTTCATTTGATTCTTTTAGATGTTCATGTCAAATAATGAAAGAAACCTTGCATATTCAGGCTCGTGCAAACATCAAAGAGGTTCACTTTCTTCCATTCAACCCAGTCGACAAACGTACCGCAATTACATACATTGACTCTGATGGTAATTGCAAAGGTTTATTTTTGTGTCCCAGGATATTTAGGATAGTGATTGATGATGATTTTATTGTCATTTTAAATTGCAATCAGAACCCAAGGGAAGAAATTTCAAAGGGAAGATCAGGCCTCCATTGGGAGGATTGAACACTGCGGCTTGCTTATGCAAATCTATGTGGTTGACATTTTCTTAACCATCTCTTCATTTTTTCACTCTGTATCCTGAAAGAAATGCTAATTTCAGGTTCATCTGGTTGCTTGAAAAACTCTTAATACATAAGCCACTGCACTCTTTTTCTCTCCTGAATTGATTGAATCAATCTTTATCTACTGTAAGTATATAATCATTGACTTCCTCTCTGGTTTTTCGTGTTTGCCTATGCCACACTAGCATGTTCACTTTTATATGTGTTTACTTGGGAATATTATCTGTCATACTTGTTAATTTCCTTGTAAGTTAAAGTGACAAATCTTATTTCCTTGTTACTGCAACTTTAAAATGTACCATTTCAAGTAGCTACTCTCCCCTTCTCCTTTTGGTGTGATTAGGAGTCAGAAAGATTGTTTTTCCTGATTTATCAATGCATCATATAAATCCAGAATTGGCAGAGATAGCTTTTTCCCTTAACTTGTGGAATGGACACATGAAGTTGGAGGTTATTTTCAATGGCAACTTTGGACAGTATTCGTTTTCCTGCTAGATTGATGAGCTTTTTTGTTTGAAGTGAAGAATTGGTTTTATGGAAGGCCAATTGGAGTTGAGAGCAGGGTGAAAGAGATATTGTATCGGCTTGAATTTCTTCTATTGAATTCTTACTTTATATTTTTAGTTGAAGTGAGATATTGAGGCAGTACTTCCATTTAATTCAGAATTGTTGTAAATTCAATCGAGTTGTTGATGATAATTCAATATGGTTATGTTTTTTTTTATTTTTAGAGTTCAATTCTATATGGTTATGTTTTTATTTTTATTTTTAGAGTTCAATTCTTACTCACTTATTAAATTTTATTAGTTATAATTATTTTAAATTTTATTAAATCATATATTTTAATTAAAATATATTTAATATTAATTATTTCAAATTATCTTTTATAGTATAATATATTATGATTTGAGTAAATTCATATAAGAATATTAATTATTAAGAATTTTATTAAATTATATATTTTAATTAAGATATATTTAATAATAATTATGTTAAATTATCTTTTATAGTATCATATATTATGATTTGAGTAAATTCATATAAGAATATTAATTATTAAGAATTTATTAAATTATATATTTTAATTATAATATATTTAATAATAATTATGTTAATTTATATTTTATAGTATCATATATTATTATTTGAGTAAATTCATATCAGAATATTAATTATTAAGAATTTTATTAAATTATATATTTTAATTAAAATATATTTAATAATAATTATATTTAAATATGATTAAATTATTTATTATTGATAATAATAATCTTATTAAAATTTAAATAACAATAACAATAATCATTTACCAAAACAAATTTATGCTAAGGGTATTCTAGTCATTTTAGTTTTTTCCATTATGCTATTACACCTCTATTCCATTCAACCAAACATAAGATTACTATTACACCTCTATTCCATTACATTCAACCAAACAGTTGATTTGCTATTACACCTCTATTCCATTACACCTCTAATCCAATACATCTCTAATCCAATATAGCGAACCAAACGTGATCTAATTTTGTCGCTGTTTTGTCTAAATCGACGAGGCCAACAGCCAACTCTTGTCATTACAGCATTTGGGATTGGGTTGTGGTAGCCCCACTTGTGGTATTTTTCACCCACCCCATTAGAAAAGGTAAATAAACTTAGACTTCGGTCAAGTTATGATTTTTTCACTCATAACCCATGTAAAAGAAAAATAATTAAAAAAAGAAACAACGTAGGCACCAGTCCCGCTCATTATCCATCAAGTCCAATTTTTTTTCGTATGACTTCAAAGTTAAGCAAAACGGCAACAGCCTCACTTTTAAAAGGGAAGAGGCATCAAGGGTCCCCAAATTTGTCTTTAAATAAAACAAATATGATTTAGTTAAAATAGATTAAATCAATCATTTATTGCATCGAAAACTAAGGGCTTGTAATTTATTAAACTAAATTTGATTTTTTTCTTGGGTAAATTTATATTTTAGTCACTCATTTTTAAAAAATTATAAAATAGTTATTAAGCCGTTCGAAATTTTTCATTTAAGTCTTTAGGTTATTAAAATTGTTACTTATGGCCTTCTCTATTCGCAATATATATACCAATCAAAAGCTTTCATTCCACTTCTCTTCTACAATTTAATTTTTTTCACAAAATAACTTTGAATGTCACAAATCTACGAATCAAAATCCAAACAATTTTATTTTCTAATCTCTAACACTGACCGTTAGATTGACTTAGATCTAAGTTATGTTCTACTCGTTGGTGGGTACTGATCAACTGTAATCGTCACTTGAAGTCGCTAGTCGAACTTTTAAAAAACAAAAACTTAACAACCAAGTGACTTAAATAAAAATTTTCAAATAGTTTTGTGACTTAAATGAAAACTTTAGAATAGTTAGAAATCAAGTGACCAGAATATAAATTTACTAATAGTTTAACAATTTTGGGTGTAATTTACCCAAAAGAATTACAAAATTTCATACTTTTGAAAGCTTTAATAATAAAAGGATTTGATATATATTTTTTGTATTATATAATTAAAAAGATTTGTACTCACATACAATAGAGTATACCGACACTACTTCTAAATAGAACTGTTAACTCCCCTAAAATTTGAACGCAAATTAATTCACAAACTAATTAAGGATTTGATATATTTGATTTCCATACAGTGCTTGCTTCCACTTTACTCTTAAAATGTATCGAGATTCTTCATTTTTTCTTTTTTCAGCACTTGCTTTCCTTTTTTTTTTCTTAAATTTCTCATCACCCCTCAACTACTCTGTTCTTTTCAATTTCATTTTAGCAAGTATTGGTTTCAAAATTTCCTACTTTTTTGTACCATAAAGGGATTGCAAACCCCTAAAGTTCTTTGTTGATCCTTTTTGCACGAGGCATGAATGGAAATTGGGAAAAAAGTAATAGCAATTATAGTCTTTATCTTTCATTTACTTTTGCCCCCTAATGGATCCACCATCATTTATAGTTTTGACCTGATGGGACTCCCTTAAAGGAAAGTGTGGGTCTTGATTGTCATATATTTTGCTTTTTAATTCCGCTTTAGCGTATGTATGGGTTTCCGAGCATTCTCAATCATTATGATTGGCATCAAATGCGGTTTTCATAGCAATATTCCCTTCAATCAGTCTCTTCCTTTACAATTTTCACCTTTTAACTATTCTTTTTTCTTTTTCCTCTTCTGGTTTAACTATTCATATATATTCTTAACTTTGATTTGCTTAATTGGTATTTCCAAGTCTGTTTTTACTAGATTCCACAGGCGAAGTTTGATTTTTTTCGAGTATTCGAGATAAAATTAAAAACTGGTGGGGTGAAACTCATAAATTTTATATTAATTAAAAGAGTTTAAATTGAAACAGTAGTTTTCTAAAAGGACTGAGAATGTAATATAACCGTTTTATCCAGCGGCAAGGCCTCTTAGCTTGAAAAATACATCTTAGGTTTGAAGAAAATCATATAAACCTCTTTACATTTAATTACTAAATAAATTTTGAATAGAAAGACAATTACACTACTTTAATTATTTGTCACGTATTTTTTATATTTCTATTTATTTTATTTCATTTTTAATTAAAAATATAAAAAATAATTACTTAAAATTATATTGAAGTACTATGACTTTAAATTCTCTTTAAATTATATTTGAGTTCAAGTAAAATAAAGTATTTTAGCTTATATTTAATTCAATTCTATTAGATGAATTTATAAAATCATTTTTTATTTAAAATTAATAAAATACCATTATTTAAAAGGTTTTAATAGAATAGAGATTGATTAAAGTATAAAAGCAAAAGAGGAAAAAAATAATTATCATTCATGACAGATTTGTTTTTAAAAAAAATTAATTTAAAAATGATGTTTATAGCAGAATATAATATAATTTACTTTAAAAATAATAAAATAATTTTATAATTGATTAAATTGTTATTTTTAATAGGTATAATGACTTATTTAACCCTCTAACTTAACAAAAAAATCATTTTAGCCCTTAAATTTGTATTTTTTGTCAAATCATTCCAAAATTGATGGAAAAGTTAACATTTTTTTTAATTTTTTGATGTGGCATGGATTGCCATGTGGATGACATGTCAACATTTAATTAATTTTTTAAATTAAAAAAATTTAAAAATATATATATAAATATTTTTTTATGTTTTTAATATTTTAAAAAAATTAATTAAATATTGATGTGTCACACGTGTATGCTATGTTAACAAAGTTAACAAACGTTAACTTTTCCATCTATTTTGAGAGGATTTGACAAAAAAATACAAGTTTAATAACTAAAATACGTAAAAAAATTTAAGTAGATGGCTAAAATGATTTTTTTTGTAAATCTGGAGAGTCAAAAAAGTTATTATACTATTTTAATAATAGAAGAACAATAAAGATAAAAAAATAGAATAATAAGTAATTAATAAAAATATCTTAAAAATTCAGGTAATAAATAACTCAGATTAATATTTTTTTACCAAACCTAATGAGATAAAGGGATAATTTTCAAAGTACTTGTAGAAGCCCAAATTTGCTGGGCCCATTGTCCAGAAAATACAAATAGCAACCCATCACAAAATTAAACCAACCCTAACCAAACCCAATTTAGCCCAACAGACTAAAACCCTAAGCCCAGCCCAAACCTAAACAATTTTCAGCAAAAAAAAGAGAGGAGAAGAACCCTAGCCGCCGCCCCACCTTGGCCCGCCACCACCAGTTGTCTGCCACCAGCACACCCACTTGCCTCCACCACTCTATGCCTGCAAAAGAAGACAAAAAAGGACAGCAAAGAAAAACACCAAAAAATGAAATTCTTTGTATTTTTTTTGGATTTTGGGCTATATAAAAGCCCTATGGTCATTGTAAACAAAGGGGGGGGGATTTTGATGTTTTTTGGATATTTCAAAGGGAAGAATCGGTTGTATTTAAGGGGGATTTTTTTTTATTTTTTGCTATGAAAACAAAAGATTTTCTTTCAATATTAACAGATTCAATACAAGAACCATTCGAAAATATATATACTATCAGGGGCTCTAACACCAAATCGGAGAATCAAATCTAAAACCTAAGGTGACTCTTTTTTTTTTCTTTACTGTTTTGAGTTTATTTTCTACATAAAAATACTAAAAATATTAAAACATAAAAATATATGCATTATTAAGCAAAAAAAAAAGAAAAAAATATTTTTTACCTTTTCCGGCCACCGCGTGCGGTGGCCGGCGCCGGCGCCGGCGAGCCTCCGGTGGCCGTCCGGTGACCGGCCCCCTGGCCGGATTCCCCTTTCCCCCTCCCTTCTCTCTCCCTTCTCTCTTCCCTCTCTCTCTTTTTTTTTTCTTTCCCTCTCCCAAATGATTTTTTTGGCTATTTTAGGCCTTTATATAGCCCCCCAAAACGACGTCGTTTTGAGGGCTACTCTTAAGCCTCAAAACGACGTCGTTTTGACCATTGCCCGACCCATCCGACCCGACCCGCTAGAGGATCCGCGTGTTTTCGTTCGAATGGGATATTTATGCGCGCAGTCCTTCCGCTTTTTCAATGTTTTGCAATTAAGTCATTTTTCTTGTTTCCAATTTGGCCCCATAATTTCTCGCGCTTTTCGATTTAGTCCCCGCTAATGTGCTGTGTTTTAATGGAATGGAATAATTGTTGTTTCGGTCCCCCTATGTTTTGTGCGCGCTCAAATAAGCCCATTTCTCTTTATTTCCTTTCACATTTGCCCCACAACTTTGTTTTTAATTCAATTTTAGTCCTTTTTTCGTTTATTTTTATATCTCTATTAAATATCCTTGTTATTTTTATATTATTAGTACTATTAGTATCACTATTATTATTATTATTATGTATTAGTATATATTTTTATTATGTACGTGTATACATATATATATATTTTCATATTTAATATTTTTATTTCATTTTTATTCTAATATTTTATTATAATTTATATATATACATGTACATATTCTTTATTTATTTTAAGTATATATTTTTATATTTCATATTTTCTACAGGCATATATATACTTATATATTTACATATTTTAATTCATATACTTATAAATGTATGTACATACTTACGTTATTTTATTTTTATAATATACATATTTATATTTTTTTGTCTTTATGTAATATATATACATACATGCGCATGTTATTTATATATATGTAATTATGTTTTCATATTTTATAATTCTTGTACATACACATATATATATATATGTATAGACATACATATTTTCATTATATATATATACCTACATAGTTTTTTTTTGTATTTTAAATCTTTTAAAATTCATACATGCATTTTTAAAACTTTTATAATTTTATTCATTTCTTTATTATTATTATTGTTTTACTTTATATTTATCTATTTATTTATGTGTCCATTATTATTATTTTTTTAAAAAAATGTTTTAGTTTTTTTATTTTGTTTATTTATTTGTTATTGTATATAATTGATTTTTTATATATTTATTTTTGTTATCTTCGCTCGTATTATTTTTACTCGCATTATCGTAATTGATATTCCGTCACATCAATTTTTACCCGAATTCGTAAAAAAGGAAAATTTTGGAAACAAAAGCAATACTCGATACTTGGGATCTTCGAGAGAATTGGGCCCTAACGTGCTGGGTTCTAATTTTCTGTTGAATCTAAATGCTCGAGAATGCTCTTTAATAAAAAAACATAAATAAAAACTCATTATCGGGATTTCAATATGTTGTGTCCTAACGCATTGGATATGACACGTGGTTTTCTCGATATGAGGATTTTTCGAAAGTAAAGGCAATATTCCGTATTTAGAAATTTCGAGAAAATCGTGTCCTAACTTACTGAGATTCGATTTTTCTCGTTGATTTTAAGTAATCGAATATCCTTTTAAAATTAAAATAAATGAGGTTTAAATAAAAAATAAAAGGAAAGCTTACTCTCAAAAAATACAAGGTGTCGTGTCCTAACTTACTGGATGTGACATCTTGTTAATTCGAGATAAGAAGGCATTTTTCATTTTGACTTATCCAAGTAATTTTTTTTAAAAAAAAATAACGCAATATAAAGAAGGATCTTATTTTTAAATTCTTTTCGAGTTTTTAATTTTCGACATAAAGACATTAAATAATCAACTAAGGTACCAATTTTGGGCGTGTCGAGGGTGCTAATCCTTCCTCATGCGTAACCGACTCCCGAACCTTTTTTCTGAATTTCGTAGACCAAAATCGTTGTTTTCATAAAATTAAATCATTTATTAAAAACAACCACTTTTTGAGGTGACCCGATCACACCTCATCAAAAAAGGATTGGTGGCGACTCCCGTTTTCATTCTTTTTTCAAAATCCAAGTCGACCCCGTTTTATCAAAAAAATGGTGTCAACAGCTTGGCGACTCCGCTGGGGACAATAAGAGAGTCAAGCCACGTGTTGATTATTTCTTGTCTTTTTGTTGAAAGTGGAAAATTTGATTTAAATTTATGATCCTTTCATTGCATCACTTTTGTTTTGAGTTATAGTTTTTATCATGTTTTGTATTCTAAAATTTTTATATCTCTGCACATTGCATTGCACGACCGTTGGTCACACCCTTTTTAAGTGGGAGTGAGAAGCTACGCCTTCGTGAGGTTTTCACCTCCGTATGGGATAGTGAATCGCTTTCGGGATACATCCGTACCTATGTCTTCGTGAGATTTTCATCTCCGCATGGCCATAGGGAAATGTATTCCCCTGAACTGAACTCAGTCCCTATGAGCCTATAATGGGTGAGGATCGAGGAATCTGCTGGTTCGGGTACCCTTACTTTAGAACCAACCCTCATATAGTAGACTTAGGAACTTAACCTAGGTAGAGCCACTCCAAACCCTAGTATCTACCCGATTAGGTACTTTTTGTTTTCTGTGCTTGCTTATGTTTTTCACTAACCGATCTTGTTTTGTTTTGATTATGATTGCATTGCATTTGCATTTTAGGAAAGAGATATGGATTCAAATCCAATTACTAAATTAGAAAGCTTGTCATGGAATACGAATTCCTTGATAAAGTGGAAAACAATACGACTTCCCAAACATATTCTGAGAAACACAAGAATGGCGATGGAAGAGTTCGTGACCTTGCTTGGTGGCCTGGGGATTCGAGACGATTGTCCAAAAGCCTTCAACAAGCTGACGAGCCTTATGAAGATGGGCAGATGATGGATCGCGACCAAGATCAAGAAAATGAGTTAGCAATGGCATCTATTGGTGAGATTACCTCAAACATGCGGATGAAGAAAAAATCGATGTTGTTTCTTGGAATATGAGGGTGAGGTCGTACATGTATCCGTTTTATGTAAGGGAATTTGCTTTCTAGAAAAGTTTCCTAAATGTAATTGAATCAGAATCAACGTCTCTTTAGGCATTCATTTCATGCATTTGCATTACATTGCATCATATGCATTAGATTTTCACGAAGTGACCCTAATTATGTAAAATTATTTCAGCTAATCTGGAAAACCAATCAACCAAACATCCTTACGGTACTCGTCGCAAAGCCAAAGAAATGGATCAAAGATTAGAGAAACTGGAGCAAGCGCAAAAAGAGATGCAAGACCAGTTACAGGTGCAAATGAAAGAACATATGGAAAAGATCCAGAAAGACATGGCACAAAAGATGAAGGAGTCTCAGGATGAACTAATGACTAAATTGACGCAATTAATAACCAAGGGAGTAGATAAAGGGAAAAATCCTGTGGTTTGCGATGAAGAAGGAAACAATGATGAGCCACTTTTTTCTCCAGGATACACGCCTCCACAAGCGCAAATTCAGATTGAACCACATCCACGAAGATCTTCTGTTTCAATTAGGCCTCAACACTTTCAAGGTGACGCTTCAATACCGAAGAACCTTCAGGTCAGATCTGGTTCTAGTCCTGACGATAATCTGGTTGTCCCAGACTTCGATGAAGTAGCGGAGAAAGACAAGATGAAGGAGGAGTTACCAATGCAGTTTGAGGAGAAATGGAAATGGATTGAAGAGAAGTTTAGGGCGATAGAAAGTATCGACAGCTATCGTGGAATAGATGCGAAAGATCTGAGTTTAGTTCCGGATTTGGTGCTTCCTTACAAATTTAAGATGCCGGAATTCGAGAAATATAATGGGACCAGCTGCCCAGAAGCTCATATTACTATGTTCTGTAGGCGTATGGCCGGATACGTCAACAACGACCAACTGCTCATACACTGCTTTCAAGATAGCCTCACAGGGGCAGCGTCTAAGTGGTACAATCAATTGACGCGTATCCAGATTAGTTCTTGGAGGGATTTAGCACAAGCCTTTATACAGTCATGTAGCTGATATGGTCCTTGACAGAATTACCCTTCAAAATATGGAGAAAAAGCCTAATGAAAGTTTTAGGCAATACGCACAAAGGTGGAGGGAGGTCGCTATCCAAGTTCAGCCGCCACTCCTAGAGAAAGAAATGACGATGCTCTTCATCAACACATTGAAGGCCCCGTTCATCACCCACATGTTAGGAAGTGCTTCGAAGAGTTTTTCAGACATAGTCATGAGCGGTGAAATGATTGAAAGTGCCGTGAGAAGTGGAAAAATTGATGCTGGAGAAAATAATAGGAGGTCAGACTTAAAGAAGAAGGAAAATGAGGTGAGCAATGTGAACACCTACAACAAATCGATTACACAGCCAAGAAAGGTGATTACTAGTCAGCAAGGTTCATCTAGACAAGAATCGTATGTGAAGCAAGGCACTGAGAACCTTCAATTCACGCCAATTCCGATGTCATATAAGGAGTTGTATCAAAGCTTATTCAACGCACGTGTTGTTTCCCCTTCCTATTCAAAACCCCCACAACCTCCATATCCAAAGTGGTATGATGCGAACACACAATGTGACTACCATGCAGGAATTACAGGGCACTCAATAGAGAATTGCATCACCTTCAAAAAACTAGTTGAAAAACTCATCAACATGGGTATTGTCAAGTTGGGTGACTCATCTACTGCAGAAAATCTGCTACCCAATCATGATTGGCAATAAGGTGAATACGATGTATGAAGAGATATTGGGAAGTGTTCACATCAATGACATGCATGAAGACACAACTGAAGAGGGAACTTTGTTAGATGTCTGCCCTCATAAACTTGGAAGTGTCCTAAATAAATCAGACTGTAAAAGAAGTCTCTGTAGTATTTAGAGCCTACTTAGAGTAATATTCAGAACAAACTTGTTGCTTTTAGCCTGAAGCAATATGAATTTTTTTTGTGAAATAGGCTCATGTCTGAACGTCATTATTTTAATGAAATGCATCTTTGCGATCATTTTTGAGCTAATATTCTTTCATTCTTTATTAATAATTATTCATTCTTTCTCCAAAATCATTCATTCATTCATAATTATACTGTCAAGATAATTATTCTTAAATTCATACATTCTTTGTATATTCTTTTGCACCAACAATAGGTCCCTGAATATAAACGACATGAATGACACTGCTACAGACTCAGAATCTCCTTTTGAGCGAGACATGTGTTTAGAGGAATCTCATGACTTCGAAGATGACATAGATTGTGGCCTATCTCCGTACTTATTGAGGAGGGTAGAACAAGGTGAAAACAAATTCCACCTTACGAAAAATCAATGGAGTCCATGTGAGGCATGAAGGTTATTAGGTCGATCTCGCCAAAAAAAGGTCTGGCGGTCATCAGTTTATCTTCACGGGAAGAAGCTGCTTCATATGCCAATGTCACGAAGTCGACAGCAAATTTTTTGAAAAATCACGAAAAGTCGAAAAGAATCATATTTGACAATGCACTAAATTTGAACAAGAGCAAAATATAAGAAGTTTACAGTCTGTTCAAGATTAACACCATATCGCCAAAAAAAACTCTCTCAGGGCAACACCCTCTTTTTGGGCTTATCGCGGTTTCACCTATTGAGGTCAAGATTTCCTTCTCTTTGAGTTTTTGGATCCAATCCTGGTTGAAGAGGAATGTTCAAAATATCTATCATGGTCAAATGTACCAAAAGAAAATGGTATGAGTTCGCCAAAACAAGGTTTGCTCTAGAGAATTCCATAAAGGGGACCCGATATCAAACAAGATCCTTCCCATACAAAGGGGACTTCAGAAGAAAGTGGATGCCAAGCCAGAAGGACCTTATGTGGAAGGCTTTATCTGGGAGAGTGTAGGTATTGACCAAGATAGATGGCAAGAACTTGCCTAATCTTGAGAATTTTGATTCAAGGAACAAATACTTCACTTAAAAAAAAAAGAGAATTAATGAAAAATAAGAAAAGAAAAATGAGTGAAAAAAGGAGAGGCCAAGGTGAAAACCCGCAAAGGGCGCCTTGAGACCAAAGGGGCTTGAGTTGAAAACCCTAAAAAGGGGTGACTTAAATTTTGGATCAAATTGGGGCATGAGGCGATCAGAGCAGCTCAAATTTTGATCAAATCGGGGCATGTAATGATCTTGCTATACCTGATTCAACAGGAAAGGGTAGGTAGCATCTTGGGGCATCGACAAAGTCTTGCAGATCTCCTAAACACATGTCAAACACAGAATGATCTTTCAAAGAGTTGGTACAGAGAAGTTCAAGCTACGATATCTGGGGCATCTTGTCCTCATACTATTTTTTTCTTGGAATACTTCATTCTTTTTCAAGATACGTGTTCCCAATTAACTCCCCTTTTATTCTTGCTATCCTTGATAGTTTATTCATTTTGAGCTATGCTCTCAAATCAATTCTATTTTATCTATCGTTATGATCTTTTGCAAGCATGTTGCATTGGAATAATGATTAATGGACTAATAAAACTTTCACGAATGAAGTTTTGCATATTACTCTGAAAAGTTTCTAAATAATATAGGAGCCTGAAGCAGGACAATTGTTTAGAACACTCCAAATTTAAAGGTTGGAAATTTGGGAAGGAATAGTCTAAGTTTAGACTTTCTCTTTGGATTTTTGTTGTCAAACGCGTTGATTGACAAGACGCCATGTTGGTGACAAAGCTTGAATAAACAAGAAAGTGATGATCTTCAGGCAATAGGAAGAGGTTACCTCGGGAAGGAGAGCCCTCGTTTGCGCATGAGTCTTTGGTATGACACCTTGGGAATGATGTAAGGGACCAGAAGGATTTAAATCTTATACCCTTGAATTGCGATAGGAGAAGATTGACAAAAGCCATATCTTTCTACCCTGAGGTTACAGTGGGAGATTGATGGTACAAATTTTATGTCCCAGTGGGTTGAACTTCGATGTTCACAGTGAGGGGCAATCAGATTACGTGTTTCTTTGGAAATGCCGGCTGGTCAAGAAGGCATTGCGACACGTTAGTGATAAAGCCTTAATAAGCTTTTGAGCGATGATAACCTAAGCATTAAGGACATTCTGCATTCATTCAAATACCATTCACGCATGTCTAGTTAGGAGCATTTGATTCATTTTGATCATGCCATCCTAATCATTAGGCATAATTAGGTTCATTATACAGGTCATGTTCCCTAGAGGACAGATCAGTAAAAATTGAAGATAAACCTTGCCTCTCTCGGTCGTAGCAGAGCTGGTTGAAGTTATCAGATCTTGCCTTCCTGCATTGACAGTGAAGCAGATCGAAGACAAACCTTACCACTCTCGTTTGTAGTAGAGCTGGTTGAAGATAACAGATCTTGCCTTCCTGCACTGACAGCGAAGCAGATCGAAGACAAACCTTGCCTCTCTCGTTTGTAGTAGAGCTGGTTGAAGATATCAGATCTTGCTTTCCTGTATTTGGCAGCGAAGCAGATCGAAGATGGCAGATTTTACCTCCCTGACTACAGGGGAGTACATTGAAGCCGATAATTCTATCTCCCTGTATTTGGCAGTGGAATAGATTGAAGATTGCAGATCTTGCCTTCCTACGTTAACAGCGAAGCAGATCGAAAACAAGCTTTGCCTTCATTGGTTACAGTGGAGCTGGTTGAAGATATCAGATCTTGCCTTCCTGCATTAACAGCGAAGTAGATCGAAAAACAAAGCTTTGCCTTCATTGGTTACAGTGGAGCTGGTTGAAGATAGCAGATCTTGCCTTCCTGCATTAACAGCGAAGTAGATCGAAAAACAAAGCCTTGCCTCCATCGGTTGCAGTGGAGCTGGTTGAAGATAGCAGATCTTGCCTTCCTACGTTAACAGCGAAGCAGATCGAAAACAAAGCCTTGCCTCTCTCGGGTGTAGAAGAGTTGGTTGAAGACAACTGATTTTATCTTCCTGCGTTGACAGTGAAGCAGGTTGAAGACAAACCTTACCTCTCTCGGTTGTAGTGGAGTTAGTTGAAGAATTGCAGATCTGATCTCCCTGAGATTACAGAAGAGCAGATCAAAGATAGTAATCCTATCTCCCTGAGATTACAGTGGAGCGGATTAAAACAAAGGATCTTATCTCTCTGAAATTATAGTAGAGTAGATCGCATCAGGATTTACCTCCATGTGGTTACAGTGGAGTACATTGAAGCCGATAATTCTATCTCCCTGGTTGGCAGTGGAATAGATTGAAGATCGAAGATGACCGACTTTACCTCTTTGTGGTTACAGTAGAGTATATTGAAGCTAGTAATCCTATCTCCCTGAGATTACAGTGGAGCGGATTAAAATAAAGGATCTTATCTCTCTGAAGTTACAGCAGAGTAGATCGTATCAGGTCTTATCACCCTGAGGTTACAGTGGAGTAGACCGAAGAATTTCAGATCTTATCTCCCTGAGGTTACAGTGGAGCAGATTGAAGCCATAGTAATCTTATCTCCCTGAGATTACAGCGGAGTAAATTGAAGCTAGTAATCCTATCTCTCTGAAGTTACAGTGGAGCGGATTAAAATAAAGGATCTTATCTCTCTGAAGTTACAGTAGAGTAGATCACATCAGATTGAAGCCAGAGATCTTATCTCCCTGAGATTACAGTGGAACAGACCGAAAAATTTCAGATCTTATCTCCCTGAGATTACAGCGGAGTAGATTGAAGATAGTAATCCTATCTGCCTGAGATTACAATGGAGTGGATTAAAATAAATGATCTTATCTCTCTGAAGTTACAGTAGAGTAGATCACAGCAGACAAAACCACAGATCTTATCTCCCTAAGCAGTTAGTGGAACAGATCACATCAAGTCTTATCTCCCTAAGTAGTAGTGGAGCAGACTAAAAACACAAATCTCATCCCCATGGAGTCGTAGCAAAGTATATTGAAGCTACAAGGCGTATCTGAACTTGAAGTAGAGTGGATCGAAGCAACAAGATGTAGCAGGCTGGAATAAGGCTACTTGAAGAAGAGAAGCACCCAAAGAAGTCAAGCCTCGGTGAGACCAGGCAAATTTGGTCTTTTTTAGTCTTTGCTCTGTTCTTGTTACACAAAAACGAGCAAAGAGGGGCAGCTGTAGAAGCCCAAATTTGCTGGGCCCATTGTCCAGAAAATACAAATAGCAACCCATCACAAAATTAAACCAACCCTAACCAAACCCAATTTAGCCCAACAGACTAAAACCCTAAGCCCAGCCCAAACCTAAACAATTTTCAGCAAAAAAAAGAGAGGAGAAGAACCCTAGCCGCCGCCCCACCTTGGCCCGCCACCACCAGTTGTCTGCCACCAGCACACCCACTTGCCTCCACCACTCTATGCCTGCAAAAGAAGACAAAAAAGGACAGCAAAGAAAAACACCAAAAAATGAAATTCTTTGTATTTTTTTTTGGATTTTGGGCTATATAAAAGCCCTATGGTCATTGTAAACAAAGGGGGGGGATTTTGATGTTTTTTGGATATTTCAAAGGGAAGAATCGGTTGTATTTAAGGGGGATTTTTTTTTATTTTTTGCTATGAAAACAAAAGATTTTCTTTCAATATTAACAGATTCAATACAAGAACCATTCGAAAATATATATACTATCAGGGGCTCTAACACCAAATCGGAGAATCAAATCTAAAACCTAAGGTGACTCTTTTTTTTTCTTTACTGTTTTGAGTTTATTTTCTACATAAAAATACTAAAAATATTAAAACATAAAAATATATGCATTATTAAGCAAAAAAAAAGAAAAAAAATATTTTTTACCTTTTCCGGCCACCGCGTGCGGTGGCCGGCGCCGGCGCCGGCGAGCCTCCGGTGGCCGTCCGGTGACCGGCCCCCTGGCCGGATTCCCCTTTCCCCCTCCCTTCTCTCTCCCTTCTCTCTTCCCTCTCTCTCTTTTTTTTTCTTTCCCTCTCCCAAATGATTTTTTTGGCTATTTTAGGCCTTTATATAGCCCCCCAAAACGACGTCGTTTTGGGGGCTACTCTTAAGCCTCAAAACGACGTCGTTTTGACCATTGCCCGACCCATCCGACCCGACCCGCTAGAGGATCCGCGTGTTTTCGTTCGAATGAGATATTTATGCGCGCAGTCCTTCCGCTTTTTCAATGTTTTGCAATTAAGTCATTTTTCTTGTTTCCAATTTGGCCCCATAATTTCTCGCGCTTTTCGATTTAGTCCCCGCTAATGTGCTGTGTTTTAATGGAATGGAATAATTGTTGTTTCGGTCCCCCTATGTTTTGTGCGCGCTCAAATAAGCCCATTTCTCTTTATTTCCTTTCACATTTGCCCCACAACTTTGTTTTTAATTCAATTTTAGTCCTTTTTTCGTTTATTTTTATATCTTTATTAAATATCCTTGTTATTTTTATATTATTAGTACTATTAGTATCACTATTATTATTATTATTATGTATTAGTATATATTTTTATTATGTACGTGTATACATATATATATATTTTCATATTTAATATTTTTATTTCATTTTTATTCTAATATTTTATTATAATTTATATATATACATGTACATATTCTTTATTTATTTTAAGTATATATTTTTATATTTCATATTTTCTACAGGCATATATATACTTATATATTTACATATTTTAATTCATATACTTATAAATGTATGTACATACTTACGTTATTTTATTTTTATAATATACATATTTATATTTTTTTGTCTTTATGTAATATATATACATACATGCGCATGTTATTTATATATATGTAATTATGTTTTCATATTTTATAATTCTTGTACATACACATATATATATATGTATAGACATACATATTTTCATTATATATATATACCTACATAGTTTTTTTTTGTATTTTAAATCTTTTAAAATTCATACATGCATTTTTAAAACTTTTATAATTTTATTCATTTCTTTATTATTATTATTGTTTTACTTTATGTTTATCTATTTATTTATGTGTCCATTATTATTATTTTTTTAAAAAAATGTTTTAGTTTTTTTATTTTGTTTATTTATTTGTTATTGTATATAATTGATTTTTTATATATTTATTTTTGTTATCTTCGCTCGTATTATTTTTACTCGCATTATCGTAATTGATATTCCGTCACATCAATTTTTACCCGAATTCGTAAAAAAGGAAAATTTTGGAAACAAAAGCAATACTCGATACTTGGGATCTTCGAGAGAATTGGGCCCTAACGTGCTGGGTTCTAATTTTCTGTTGAATCTAAATGCTCGAGAATGCTCTTTAATAAAAAAACATAAATAAAAACTCATTATCGGGATTTCAATATGTTGTGTCCTAATGCATTGGATATGACACGTGGTTTTCTCGATATGAGGATTTTTCGAAAGTAAAGGCAATATTCCGTATTTAGAAATTTCGAGAAAATCGTGTCCTAACTTACTGAGATTCGATTTTTCTCGTTGATTTTAAGTAATCGAATATCCTTTTAAAATTAAAATAAATGAGGTTTAAATAAAAAAATAAAAGGAAAGCTTACTCTCAAAAAATACAAGGTGTCGTGTCCTAACTTACTGGATGTGACATCTTGTTAATTCGAGATAAGAAGGCATTTTTCATTTTGACTTATCCAAGTAATTTTTTTTTAAAAAAAAATAACGCAATATAAAGAAGGATCTTATTTTTAAATTCTTTTCGAGTTTTTAATTTTCGACATAAAGACATTAAATAATCAACTAAGGTACCAATTTTGGGCGTGTCGAGGGTGCTAATCCTTCCTCATGCGTAACCGACTCCCGAACCTTTTTTCTGAATTTCGTAGACCAAAATCGTTGTTTTCATAAAATTAAATCATTTATTAAAAACAACCACTTTTTGAGGTGACCCGATCACACCTCATCAAAAAAAGGATTGGTGGCGACTCCCGTTTTCATTCTTTTTTCAAAATCCAAGTCGACCCCGTTTTATCAAAAAAATGGTGTCAACAGTACTAATTCAGGAATTTGCCTAATTTTAATTTATTAATTACATGTTTCTCTTTTAGTTTCACTTCAATCAATATCATTAGAAGTGGATTAACATTTGAGTAGATACTAAGCTAACACACCACAAATTCGTCAACTATATAAAGGGGAATTTTAATTGCGCCAGTCAAACAAGCGGGTCACCCCTCCCAGTTAAGGCCGAATTATAAAAGTAGTGCTTCTTTAGTATGTATTCGTTTATACATGTATTTCATTCCCCCTTCTCTTTTACTTTCTTCAATTTTAAGAAGACTTTGTTGATAAATCTTACATGTAGATGCCAATTTTTGATTGTATATGAATCACACGAGTTTAAATGAAATCTGCTATAAAATTATTTATATAAAAAAAAGTTAGATTTTAGTTGAAATGATAAAATTAAACTTTTAAAAATTATTGTATGGTGGGTTCAAATTATATTTTGTGTGAGTATGCATAACAAAACAAAAAAAAAACACTTGTAATAATATTTATTACTTTGTAAGAAAAAAAAGACTTTAGTTATTTTACAGTTGAATTGATATATAATTGAATAAAAAAAAGGTTTTAATCATTTCCTAATTGAATGAATTGATTCATGATATCAACTTATTCGAAGAATTAAATATAGTGTAGAGGGTAAACTAAGTTACATAATTGAACAATGGCACAATCAGTGCGTTTGAATTTAAGGTTGGCTAAGGGATGGAATTTATGATGGCATGTGAACTTTTCTTCTTAGACTAAGCAAGAAAATTAATCCAAAACACAGTCATTGATTAAGCCTCCTAATCAGAGAAGTAAGTAATGAGGAGATTTTAGTAGGGAATAGTTGGTTAGATGAACCATAATTAATCACTCAAAAAACTTTTATATAATTAGATAATGGCACATTAATTACGCTAAGTGGCGAAAAGAATGGAAATAAATTTTACGTATATAAAATTAAGTGGTTATTTTCTTAACGAATAAACATTAATTTCAAAATTTCTAGAATGAGTTACTTCTAAATATTATTTTATAAGATTAAAGTAAGGCAATGAGATTAAAGGTAATGTTTTAATAAGCGGGTCATATGCCCTTGTCTCTTCCCTTCTCCTCCTCCGAATTCCATTCCTTAACATCACATTTAGTTAGGCCATCATGTCACATTGGCTCAAAGATTTAATGATTAGGGGTGGTTATGTATTGTTGGAGGGTCATTTTTCCTCTCAAAATCAAAAACTCATTATTGTTTCAAAATTATCTAAAGGCAATTTGATTATATATATAGTTGAGCAGAAAATGTTTGAAAAACATTGCTTCAAAATTATCTTTGTTTTTATCTCATAACAAAATGTAATTGTTCCAGTAAGAACACTGTTGATGGGAGAATACAACCTTAATCAACTCATGCATATCTTGCCCCATTATGACTCACCTCACAACATATTTGAGTCTCCCAAGATGCAACCTTAGCCAACAGAAAGAACCAAGAAATAAAGAGATTTCTTGGACCTAAGAACTTCGGAGCCGTCTTCTTCACCACAAAACTTCCAACCCATATTCTCCCATCAACAAATATCATTTCGCTAGATGTTTATCAAAATACACATACATGAAATGCATAAAAACTAGAGGTCTCCCTAAGCCAAGCTCAACTGTGATTTTTAAAATATATATTATTAAATTTAAATAAAATGTATTTTTTATTTAATAATAATTCAAGCCAATCTAACCTCAACTCATACCCGCCTAATTCTTTAACCCCATTTCTAGAGGGCCTTGACCTTCTAGATTAAATGAAACAATAACAATTTTTGTCCCTAGTGATCAATTGTTTAATTTAAATTCTTTTAAAATAAATTAATGAAGTATTAGCACTGTCGGCAAAGATTGAAGTTTTAAATCATGATTCAAGTTTGAGTTTCATCATATATAATTGTACATATGACAATCTTCATTTCCACCTTGTACGTATACTCTATGAATATTTTTTTATCTATTGTACTTTGTACTAATTTAATTCTAAATAATAGTTAATCAGATATATATATATTTATATTTGTATTATACATATAAATATATTATATTTATATTAATAAAACTTTCAAAAAAAATTCTTTTAGAATAAAACTTATAATTTCACTCAAAATTTTATAATTTATTTCAACTCTATCTAATTTTATAACTTATATTATAAAATTTTATAACTTAACCTCAATCTAAATAAATTATTATACAAAAGATGAAGCGCAGCTGAGGGTTGATCTATTCATTTGCATCCGTTTGAGTTCTATTCATTTAATAAAAAAATTGTTTAAATTTAAATGCATAAACATTATTTACAAATAAATTTTCAATATTCTATTAATTTAAAATAATAAAAGAGAATTTTGAACCCAAACGAAAATGAAGTAAATAAATAAATAATCACAAATACCTCTAACCGAGTAATTTCACATTGCATGTAGCTTGGAACTGGCGGATCATATTCATACATGAATGGATGTTGATGGGTGGTTAAAAATATCAATGAAGAATATAGCCAGAAATGCTTGAGTGGTCCATGTTGCCTACTTTGGAACCAATCCGGGTCCACGTGTGAAGAGGCTATACATTACATATGCATGTATGCATAAAGACAAGCGAAATCTCAATGGCCTCATCAGCATCATCATCATCTCCCACGTTTCAACATTCATTTATGGATTACGTAACTGTTACTTTATGCCGTTATGGCCTTTAATTATGACAGTGTGTGCCTTGTCTTCTAGCACTCGGACGTTCCAGAAATAATATATAACACAGTATCTAGTTTCTATTAGTAGCTAGCTTTCATAGAGCAGGCCTTGCCGATCGATGGTCGGGTTTTGGTCCGTCGCTGGCGGCACTTTGAAAAATGTAATGCCATTTGGATGTCATGATATGTTAAACCAAGCAAAGAGTAAGTTTAACGTTTGAAACATAAGTTGCAATTTCTTTCTAAATTATCATTCAAACTCTAATTGATAGAAGTCATTGTATGATGGCAGTTTGATGTCATGTCATAAATCCCACGAGTTTAATATTGAAAATAACATGGATTCAATTTTGTGGTTGCTAAGGATTTTTTATTGAATTAGGTGTTGCTACGTTTATTTACTTAACAATAAGTGCAATAGAATTGTTAGACTATAGTGGCACTACGAAATTGTACAAATAAAATAATAAATAATATAAAAGATTTGTTTACGTTGTTCGGTTTCTCTATATTTGGGGAGCCTAGCTCTGTGAGAAATTCTATTTGTAACACCCCTATCTCGTAACCGTCGCCAGAATAGGTAAGGGGCATTACCGGACTTGTAACTCATGTCAGAACAGTAAAATTTTGAACTTTTTCTTGAAATAAAAATCGTTCATTTAAATAAGTACTAAGCACAGCCAGAGGTAAAATTTAAACTTCACTAAGTAAACATTCAAAAGATGCCATTTTCGCATGGCTTATATACATTAACCAAAAATATTCTTCCGCCACTAGTCTATTCTATACATGCCATAAAATAATTCTAAACATAACAGTAACAAGCGGTGGATAGTGATAGTGTGACTAGTTGCTGACGATCCCCGAGCCTGTAGCTTCGCAATGAGATCTATAAAACAGAGGAAACAGAGTAAACGGAGTGAGCATTACAATGCTTAGTAAGTTTTAAGCAGTGTCAACAGATAACAATCAAATTATAACATAATTGTTCGTATATTTTATTTCACTTTTCCTTCGGGCATACCATCCCTTTACCGAATATGCACATCTCATCATATACAATAGGCAGATAAACTTTCACATAAAAGTGAGCTCATGTGACATAGATATATTGTATGATTTCACATAACCTCTCACACTGATCCGATGTCACATAATCATAGGAATAGTCTCATAGATTGCTCTCGTATGCATCACATAACTACCTTATGATTTAGATCAAATCAAGCTCACATATAAACTTGGAGTACATACCTGTTTAACCTTTCGCATTGAATATATTTATAAGCAATTCTATTACGAAGTCTTATAGCTTTAACCTCTACTTGGATTATCGGCGAGACCTTTAGCTCAGACGAAATCTCCACACGAAGTTATCGGGTCTTACCCGGACAAAATCTCCACACGTAGTCATCGGGTCTTACCCGGACATAATCTCCACACGTAGTCATCGGGTCTTACCCGGAATATATTTCCAAGTTTCATGTACATTTAATCAATGTTACAACATTCACATCGACTGTCATATTTGTAATTCATTTGCCTCATCAAATATCTAATAATACACACCTTTCACATTTGGTCGTTCAGCCACAATATACGCACATCGCCTACATATTTCACACTAGCCATTCGGCTTTACCACATATGCATGTTCATATTCACCACATTGGGCATTCGGCCTTATCACACATATGCATGCTCACATTCATCACATTGGCCATTCGGCCTTATCACATATATGCATGCTCACATTCATCACATTGGCCATTCGGCCTTATCACATATATGCATGTTCACATTCATCACATAAAATCCTAAATCAAAATATAAATTTTCATGTATTCACATCACAATTATCCAAATATACTTCACATACCACATATACTATCATGTATACACTTTGTCTTGGCCAAATCTACATCAATCATTTTCCAATGAATAATTCAATTTCACGTCATACTATCATTTCATATTCGAATACTCATAAACTTACAATTTCACAAATTTTAATATCAAAGATCCGTCTAACACTCATATATCGTTTTACAATATCATGATTTAGAATTCACGTATGGGTTTAATCAATAGCTTATGAGCAACTAAAACAAGTTTTATCCATGTTTACAACAAAATCACATATTCACTACGAGCTGTTTTTCTGAGCAATAGTCACTAAATTATTTATAACTGGAGCTACAAAACTCCAAATGACTTGCCGTTAATTTTCCCTGAATATAGACTTGAATATCTTTCATCCATAAAATTTCCAGAATTTTAGGTTTGGCCAATCAATACCAGATTTTTCTTAAAGTTTCCCCTGTTTCACTGTTTGAATAATCTGACCATTCTTCACTACGAATCAAATTTTTCATTGTACAGAATTCATAATGTGTTCTATTTGATTTAATATGAAACTAGACTCATTAAGGAGTCTAAGCATATAAATCTTATCTTATAACCATTTTTGTACAAATTATAATGATTTTCCAAAAACAGAACAGGGGATTTCGGAGTCATTCTGACACTGTCCCACACAACTTTAAATATCTCTTTATAGGAAATTTCTTTGCTTCCACGGTCTATTTTATAAGAAACTAGACTAACTAAACTTTGATTACATATTTTATTCAGCCTATAATTCCACACCAACAATTTATAGTGATTTTCTAAAATCACGTTACTACTGCTGTCCAAAGCAAATTATTACAATTTGCTCTTAAATTTCCAAGTCCAAACACTTATGAACTTACCATTTGAGTTTAAGACATATCATAGCCACATCATATCTTATTAAATCAACTCATTATGTCCTATTATGATTGAATTTACTCAACGTTTAATCACTTAAAACTTACCTCGGAAGTGGTCGACGATTAGATGTCCACGGCTATTCGTTTACTTTCTCTTTTCCCCTATCCGACTTTGATCCTCTTTGCTCTTAAGCTTAAGTAAAACAATAGATTTGCTTAAGTACTTAACTAATATTATTCACTTAACAATCACATTTGGCAATCACATATCATTTAATCTTTGATTGACCAATTTAACACATGCCAAAATCCAATCATACATCTAACCTTTATCTCAATACCAAACCGAGTTATAAGATCATACATTATACTAAGCATATCATTAAACATACCTATTCAATTTAGCTAATTTCATAGCCGATTAATCACTTTACCCCACATTACTCAATGCCGAATATTAACCCAACATCACAAGCATAATCACCATGAAACTTACCTTAATACACATTTTATCCCATTGCCGAATACATATATATATCATCAAACAAATATTTATTCACATAACAACAATTCATTCACATCTCTATAAATGATCATAATCGGACATTATAAACAAATCAACTAGTTTAGCATTCAAATTCTTCTAACCATTCCTCAATCATTTACTCAATGAACAACAATCCAAGCACATCAAAGCATAGTCAAATGTATCATTCTTCTTAAATTCAAAAATAAATACATGGGCTAACTTCAAAATCTATTTAACAACTCAATTTTATAAACACATATTCGGCTAGGAAAAAAGATTGATAATTTAACAACCTTAGCTTAACATATAATTTGTTGTGACACATCTTTAAGCATTCTTTTATTCCATCAACTCAAAACACATTCATCACTCTCAATAACTAAACTCATATTCGGCAATGGCCTCCAATATAGTGACCGACTTCTCAACTAGCACCTAGTGTACACACATGATCATTTGTTTGATTCAAGCACCTATCCACCAAAAATTCATCCAAATTAACAAGAACAACAACCACATTCTTTGTTATCTACCATGACCGAAACCCATATTCATTCACCAAATATCAAAAATTTATCATCAATTTGACATATAAGGACATAACCAAATGTTTCTTGCAACACAAACTCAAAAATTAACACATGGGTCATGTTATGAGCACCAAAACAAACTCAACTTCACAAAAATTTCAAAAGAATCACATGATATCATACCTTAATTTCCCCCCCCCACACAAGATGGCCGAATGCCTTAGGTGTGCTTTCTTCCATTTCTTGGTTAGTTTCAGCTTGAGAGAGGTAGGAGAAGAAGATGAACATTTTTTTTCTTTTCTTTTGTTTTCTTCCTTCAATTCACGGCAATGGAGGGGGGCATGGATGAGGCAACTTTGTTTTCATCACCCCTCTCTTTTCATTACTTTATTACTAACCTCTTATTTTATTCTTTCTAACATAACACACTAACACAACATGTTTCCAACATGTTTCACCCCATAGCATGGCCGGCCACTAGCTCTAATTTTGGGTAATTTGACATGCAAACCCATCATTTTCATAACATGCATTAATAGGCCACTTTACATTTGCCTAGCACATTTCTAAATTTTCTCAGATAAGTCCTATTTAATAAAATTCACTTACAATTAACAAAATTCAAACATGAAATTTTCACACATGTATATATACATATAATAAGCATCAACTATGACGGTTAATTATTTTTATGACTCGATTTTGTGGTCCCGAAACCACTTTTCGACTAGGGTCAAATTAGGGTGTCACACTATTATTCTTAGTCAACAATACAACAAGTGATATCACTTCCCAAGTATAAAAATCTCACTTTTGTAACTAAAAACTAGAACACTCACATTCAAACCTTCCTATTGAGAACCTGGGTAGTAAACACTCAATAATGTTTACAATAACAGTTTGCACTCTCTCACAAAACAGTTCCTCAATGAACAAATTTAAATACACTCAATAAACTCCCCTTACATAATCTAAACAAGTTTTACAACATATAATCAATTTGGCTTGCTAACATAGAACCAAAGTGAATACAAAGTAACTCATTGAAAACAACTATTACAGTTCCAATAATCAAAGTACAATCAATTGAAGATCTGATTTCCAAAACAACTATAAAGTCTTCATTGGTTTTCCATGTTTCAAGGGATTTATTGATTCACTCGAATCCAATCCGATATCTTAATTTTAAGGATTGGTTTTCCATAAATGGACTTGTAACACTCCTCGTCTAACCCTATCACTAGGTCTGAGTTACAGAATGTTACAATTTTTGTCAGAGCAATTATCATCAAATTTACAGTAAATAAGCCCTTAAAAAATTCATCATAACTTAAACATATTCACATTATGAAACACAATTAAATTAAAGCCTTAATCGATCTTATGAAAGCTCTTTGGTTGGTCTGAGCATGAAATATGACCAAATTGTAAAGTTTCAAAATCTCAGGGTCGATGTTGTGACGTCACTTCCTCACGTTGCGAATCGCCAAACAGTTTGTCACGTTGTGACCATAAGCCATTTGACGTTGTAATGTTAACTCACTGTTAGTCGACGTTGCGATGAGAAAGATTGTTCGTCAGGACGTGGACTTTGTTTTTTGGTAAAATTTAGGCCATTTGGTACCTATTTCATGGCTACCATACAAACTTCACATTTTGTGCACAAATGGTTAAGTTTACCTACACTAATTCTGTAACGCCCTCAACTTGACTGATTCTTCAAGTCCGGTTCTTAGGTGTTTTTACACAATTCACTTAACAAAATTACTGAATTGCCTTTTTATACTTTTGACTTAAGACATTTCCTTAACGTTTACCATAATTCATTATTAAAGAATCAAGGAAATATATTTAAGCATCATACATCATATCTATAAAAATTTATTACAATACATAAGTTGAATAAAATAGACTCATATGGCTTAATCTTACAATACGCCACTTGTCCAAACAGGTCCATTGTAAGCATAATTTTCCATGTTTGTCGCTTCTCTAGCGTCCTGGCTTGTCCCTCTCGGTGGACACACTTAAACAGCAACACTTGAAATATAAACATAACATTTTGTAAGTTCAGAAGAACTTAGTGAGATTGGACACAACATTCTCTTTTAACTAATCATGCTGAATTCCTCATATTGAATATTTTGATTTCCTCATATTTGTCTTTGGCGAATACTTTCACATTGTCAATTTAATGATCGCATACTTATACACCACTTACAATTCTTAACATATCATTCATCTAACTACTTGGCTATCTCTAGATTTTAATTGACGATACTATTTTTTTCTTTTCTCTTTAGACAATTTTAAACAGTTATTCTAGAACAGTTAATCGCAGACATCATTCTTGGTGGATACCACTTACTGATCTTGCTAAATCAAACCTTAAATTGAACTACATTCTTTGTTAACCCAATACATACTCATACTGATGAGAACTAGTTCAGATCATTTAAAAAAATTCCACACATTTTTGTTACAGGGCACAAGACCTCCAAATTAAAGAACAAATCAGGTTCTCTCAAGTCTTAGAAAAAGACATGATACTATTCACAATTAATAAATACTAGATAACTCGGATTTTCACCTCAATAACACAGATACTTAAACTGACGAACCTTTACACCAAATATGCCTTTATAATAAACTTGACAGATAACCACAGCAGATACCCTCATTAACATATTGATTTAGACTTTTTTTCAAGAAATTTCTTTTAAAATTTATTCAATTTCATCACAAAAATTTTCACACCACATAACTTTAAACAAATTTTTTGCTTATCATAGATTTATCAGAAAGCGCTAGAAGGACAAGATAAAGATACGCCACAAAGGCAACATATGGAATACGCCATAAAGGTTAACAGAGTACCATAAAGGTTAATAGAATGCCACAAAGGCCAAACCAGAATACGCTACAAAGGCTAAACAAAATTCCACCCAGACACCCCCATGAACTATTGTGTTTGTGATATGAATTTGCCTAAACTCACATCGCGTGAGGTTTATCCATCATTGCCTTGGGACACGAGAAAACCCCAGTCGATAATTGGGGCTTATCTGCCCCTTTTCAAAAATATGTCATGGCCATGAACTTTCATTAAAATTTACAAAACATAATTCATGTTTACTATCTCGACGGACTTCATCGATTACCATTGTGGTGTCAAAACTCACATTACATGACCTTTCAACACTCAGCTACACCCTATTTCCCTAACCTTATTACTTACACCTCAAATCTAACATAAGCACCCATTCAGATATGCTAAACTCATTTTCTTAACCAAATTGTACTTAGTACATGTTTTACACCCATCGACACTGTAGAAAGCCCAATTTGCCCGGGCCCATTATAAACCAAAACAATAAGAATAAATAAAACCAAAGCAAGTCAAAAGTCTAAATGTTTCACTACACCAAGCCCAATGATAAAACCAACCAAAATTTCAATAGCCAACAACTAACTAAATCCTAAACCCAAACAAACCTATAACCCAATACCCAAATAAAACAAATCGGGCCCAAGTATCCCAAGACCAGATTATCCACAGAAACCCTAGGGTTTCCACCTTGGCGTCGCAGCCTCCAGCCTCCAGCCTCCGTACACTCCCACGCACGATCTCTGTCGCCCCAGCGCCGCACGTCCTCCCCGTATCTGCATGAAGACAAAAATAGCACAGCAAAACAGTAAGCAAAAGAAGACGAGCGAAATTTTGTAATTTTCTCTATTTTCTTTTTTCGTTCGGCTATAAGGCCATTTGGACTTTGATTGTATTTGGGGGGTACGAACGTAATAGAGATACAAAAAAAATCAATACAAAAAAAAATAGATTCACAAAGCAGAGAAATCAAATTCATTTTCAAAGGTGATTCATTCATTGATTCCTGGTCCTTATTTTGCTCTTTCATTTTTTTCTCTTTATCTTACAAATATACAAAAAAAAGAAGAAAGTTTGCTTATCTGTTGTTTGGTGTCGATCTAGCCAACGTCCGCTTCTCCGGTCTAAAGGTCGACGGATCCCTGTGGATCAGGTTAGAACCGTGACGGGGTGGAGGCGTATTCGGCGCTAATGAAGCCCACAGGTTGATTGAGAGGGAGGTTGAGAGAGTTTTAGAAAAGCTTTAGGGTTCTTTTTTGAAGAAATGATCTGCCAAATGTTTTTTTAGGGCTGAATTTAGTTTTTAAACATATTTAAAACGGCGTCGTTTTAGGCCGTGAGTGTTGGTGGTGAAACGGCGTCGTTTCATGGCCTTTGACCCGTGCCTGGACCCGACCCGCAAACTAGATCTGCATGTTTCCTTGTTGATGGGGTATTTGCACGTCAAGTCCCTTCGCATTTGCTGTTATTCTAAATCCAGTTTTCTTTTATTTTAATTTGTACCTCATAATTTATTTCAATAATAATTTAGTCCGTGTTTGAGCATTGCGTTTTAGAGTTTGGGATAATTTCGTTTTTAATTCCCATGAGTTTGCATGCGTTGTATTTCAGTCCTAAATTAAGCTCCAACGATTTATTTATTTATGGATTATCTTTTTGATTTTATCTTTATTTCAGTTGAGTCCTTTTCCTTTTAATTTCATGTAAAATTGTTTTATTATTTATTTTAGATTATTATTCATTTTTTATATTATTCATTGTTTTAAATTATTTTATGTTATTCATTTTTTATTTATTTTCGTTTGTATATTTTTTAAAATACTTTATTCAAATAATTTACTCATTTTTAAAATTCTCTTTTATGTACATTCTTTATTTTAAAGTTTTATATCATGGTTATTTTAAATATTTTTATACATTATTATTGTATATATATACATAATTTACATTTAATCATTTTTTATTTTATGTATATTATTTCTTGTAGACACATATATATGCCGTTTTGTATATTACTTATTTCTTTGCTTGCATAAGATTTATTTTAAAATTAATCTATATATTACTATGTTACATATGATTTATTGTGGTTCTTATTCTTATGATTTATTTTATGATTAAATTATTTTAAATACTTTATTTTAGATTCTACTTGTTTATTTTGAAGTGTTTTAACATTATTTTCACAGTTACATACATACATTTAAATATTTCATATATCGTTCGTTTTAAATTGTTGTATATTGTTGATTCTTAGAACTACTCTCTCACATCAATTGTTTTAAATTTATGCATTATTATTTAGATTCTATTTATTTATCTTTTTATTTTGCCTTATGTTTATTTTCTATTATAGATTATAAATATATTGTTAATATGTCTTAAAATTTGTTAGCATAAATGTTAGAATAGTGTATGATTATTTGTTTTATGGGTCGCATTGTAAATTCATTGCTTTTATATTTCTCATATCCGATTGTTTATGCCTTACAACGTCATGATCTGTAAATGTTTTGGCAATATGCTTTGACAAGATAATATGTCGTTATTCTCATGCATGTTTTTACTATGAGTGGCTATTTAAAAGTTTTAGTTCAATCAATTACCTTTTAATCACAAATTCTTTCTATTTTAAAACTACAATGAAAGGGACTCCCCCAGAACAAAGGCAATGTTTAATGTTTGGAAATTCGAGGAATCGTGCCCTACCGTGCTGGGTTTCTATTTTCCGTTTGTCCAAAATAATCAAATATTCCTTTGAAATTTCATCCGTATTTTCTAAATTCTAAAACAAGGTAATGTTCAATGTTTGGAAATTTGAGCAATCGTGTCCTACTGTACTGGGTTTCAACTTTTCGTTGGACTAAATAATTGGGCATCATGTTGTAATTTTCAACGTATGAGCTTTTGGAAGTCAAGAATTGATCGTGGTTTCGAAGGTATAAAGGATTGTGTCCTATCGTGCTGGACGTGATGCTGTATTCCTTTGAACAAGAGAATTTTGAAGACTAACTTGAGCCATTCGAATGTTTTAAAAGGAATTATATTTCAAAATATTTTTAAATCTTAGACATAAGGACAATACTTAATCAATCTAGTACCAACTTTGGGTGTAGTGAAGGTGCTAATCCTTCCTCATACGTAACCGGCTCCCGAACCCGTTTTCTCAAATTTACGTAGGCCAAAATTGATTTAAATGGAATAAAATGTTTTATTAGGTGATCCAATCACACCTAAACAAAAGGTTTGGTGGCGACTCTATACTTTGTTTTAAAAGTCGATCCCCGTTTTTTTCCCCAAAAAATGGTTTTGATAGACACAATTGCATATCATAGTATACATCTTAGGCACGCAAGGCTTACATACATAGTTGCTTTACAGAATAATGTACCTATATGTAATTCATTACCTATTAGATTCACCTAAATACTAAAATAAGATTTCATAAATATTTTCAATAATCACTCAAGTATTCACACACTATTTTCAAGAACATCAATCATAAACAATATATGTAAACGGACTTGTATGAGTTGATATTAGAGTGTTACCTTAATGAAGGTCATTTGAACGCCTTTCACGAACCTGCAACATCAACTGCTTAAAAGCATATGGATTCACCATTAAAACCCATTTACAAACAAATTGCTAACATCTCATCTATAGATAGCCCCGATGTAAGACCTCTTAATCATAACTTGCTACATATATATCATAAAAGACCCTTACTCTTAACATGCAAAGTTGTCAGAATTAGCAGGAGATAGAACATCCTCTGATTATTCCCAAAATTTTTAGTTTCCAATCTAATCAAGAAAGATAACATTTAAAAGAAAGAAAAAGAATCCGAGAGCAATATTGAAAGAAGAATAAAACTTCTTGACAAACCCTTCTACACACATATATATAACTAGCTTCCCCTTTAGAGGAATTTAACAAGTGTCACTTGAATTCATAATTTTTCCTTATTAGTGGCCTACAGATTCCAAGAAAAAACATAAATGAGGATCCTAAACGAATATTACTTTGATCGACCAATCCCATTTGACTTCCAACCAGATCATTGTACAAACCTAACAAACACAATACTCAGACAAACTAGGTGTACTATAAATATTTGGTGGTAGCTCATGCAATAATTACCTTTTTGCTTAATAGAATCTTCTCTTTAAATAATAAAATAATCTAAAATAAAATCTTCACTTACTCACATGGCGGTTACTATACGCCCACACATTTGTGCCAAAAGAAACATAAAGGAGGATTACACTTCACCAAATATATGATTTTACTACTACACATCTTAATCTCAAGTTCATTAGACTTGAGGTGTGACAAAAACACTTTCTACTTACACCAAAACAATTGCAAATATTCACATTCAACCTTATACCAACTTATATAACCTATTCAACCATTAGATACATCAATTCAATACCATGACATTCAAACTAAACCATTTGAAAAAAGCTAAACATTTATCTATCTTAAATCACTTGAAACATATCAAATTACATCCATTATGTCATTTTAATTGCTACATAGATAACTTAAACCATTTACCAAGACATACCATTTCATCTAAACCTAATCACTTCCAAAATCAAGCATTAGGTAAGTTTAAAGCTATGTTCAACATTTAAAGTTAACATATACAAAACATCTATGCACATACCACAAAATCAGACTTAAACAATCAAAAAGCTATTGTTGCAAATACGGGATGGTTTGATCTTTGGACAATTCATTTGACATGTTCAGCAAGGTGAAATCTACAAGGGAAGGGAAAACAATGAGGTAAGCATATTGAATGCTTAGTAAGTCCATATTAAATTTACTTAACTTACCTTGATATTTTAAGAAACTAAGAATTTAAAATACATTGGCATCCTTTGGCATACTTTATAGTAACATGTAGAAATTGTCCTATACAATCAATGGTTAGACAATTTACATATCAAGTACTTATTACACAATCATATACAACAATTCAACTTAGTAATGTATACCAACTACTTCATAATCAATTTGAAGGCATATGTAAACCAAGTCATAATTAACCATTTCAATAATTCCATTTCCATTAGGATACAATTTCACCCAGAAGAACCTTAGTAAATCAAACTTGGATACATGGGACTATAGTGCTCACACAACTTGATAGTTATCATGTAACACCCCGAACCCGAGACCGTCACCGGAGTCGAACACGAGGTGTTAACAGACTTTAAACCACTTATAAAAAAAATTTCCCAGACACTGCCAATCTGCGTACTAGTCGCTTTAAAAATCATATCTTGAGTTCAGAAACTCAGAATCCAGTTCCGTAAATTTTCCCTGAAACTAGACTCATATTCCCATCTACATATTTTTTTCTAGAATTTTTCGTTGGGCCAATTAGTACAGTTTATTAGTAAAAGTCTCCCCTGTTACAGGGATCGACTACACTGACCTTTGCGCATTACGACTTGGATATCTCCCTGTACAGGGCTTCAATACTGATACCGTTTGTTTCTATAGAAACTAGACTCATAGAGGAATCTATACATATATGGAATGACTCCTAATTGTCTCTGGTTAATTTATAATGAATTTCCAAAGTCGGAACAGGAAATCCAGAAACCGTTCTGGCCCTGTCTCACGAGAACCTGAATATCTCTTAACATACTGTCCATATGATTGTTTCGTTACTTTCCTATGAAAATAGATTCATCAAGGTTCGTTTACATGATTTATTCACTATTTATTTCCATTCCTACTATTTTTAGTGATTTTCCAAATCTACATCACTGCTGCTGTCAGCATCTGCCTTTAAGGTAGACTTTACCTATTTCATAGTTTCCATGATTCAACTAGCCCTTTTAGCATAAATAGCACAAATTATGATAGTGATTAACCATTCCCATGGCCAATCCTTGTTAAGCATATCCACACCTCTCAATAACCATATCCATACCAAATGATGATAACATTATGCTCAAACATATATAAGCCATTTTCGCATGGCTATCCAAAATTATACAAGTCCAAAGGGTCCATGACCCACAACAAAAAGGGTAGTCCTATACATGCCATTTCGAAGTTCAACCAAAATTGTACCAAAAGGGGGACTTTGATAGTGTGGGTGACTTCGACTTCAAAATCCCGAGTCCGATAGCTGGAGAACCAAAATCTATAAAACAGAGAATCAAGGAGACGAGTAAGCAATTTATGCTTAGTAAGTTTTGAGCAAGGGATTCCAGCACAACAAAAGTATAGCATTCATGTAGCTAAACGGATAATTTCATGTGCACAATTTTTCAATATCATACTTACTTCACATTACCAACCCTTTTATTCATACACAAAGATCAACTTAGCCAAAGGCCGGTAGCTCATTTATCAACTGAGCGAATACTTATTTGTAAGGGCTCAACTAATTCAAAGCACATACGAAACATACCTCAATGTTGGGATGTTTCAAGCGTATTAACTGAAATTTTTACAGCAAGATCATTCATTCCCAAATCACGTACCTTCGGAATTTAACCGGATATAGCTACTCGTTCAAATGCCTTCGGGACATAGCCCGGTTATAGTAACTCGCACAAATGCCTTCGGGACTTAACCCGGATTTAGTAACTCGTACAAATGCCTTCGGGCTTAGCCCGGAATTAGTATCTCGCACAAATGCCTTCGGATCTTAGTCCGGATATGGTCACTTAGCACAAAGCCTTCGGGACTTAGCCCGGACATCATTCAAATAACCATGCACATTTAACAATAAATCATGGCACATTCGTGTTTCGTTTTCGTTAGCAAAACTCAAACACAAGACACTTATCATTCTTGCAATTTCGGCTCAATAGCCACACAAAGAGCATGATTTTAATTTGCTTAAAACATGATCTAATCAAATCATAATTTAAGCTCTTTTACTCAAGAACTTACCTCGGGTGTTGTCGAACGATTCCGATAGCTATTCGACCACTTTTTCCTTCCCTTTATCGGATTTAGTTCCCCTTTGCTCTTGAGCTTAATTAAACAAATAAATTGATTTAATCATTTGAGCATCGAAAAGAGGAACACAAGGCACTTAGCCCATATTTATACATTAGACATTAAAGTCACATATGTACGGAATCATGAATCAAACTCAACATTTTAGCTAATTTTCCCCCTTGGCCGAATTTTCTAAGCCAAGAAAAAAACATCAATATGCTTGCCTCTAACCGAATACATGCAACATCAATCTCCTTCCTATGGCCGAATATGCATGTCTATGTTGGGGCCGATTGCAACACTTAATACATTCTACAAGTATGGTCACTTGTATTGACTAAACACCATTTTGTTTCAAATTCAAAACTTGGCTAATACACACATATATACACTAGTAAAGCATCCTCTCCCTTTCCATCAATTTAACACATGCATTACTCATTAATATACAAAAATTATATTCGGCCTTAGCACACAACTTGCTAGCCGATTCTTCTCCATCTAGCAACCAATGCACATATGTGCTCACTCAAAAATGCTAAAAAGAAGATTCAAGAATCATCAATCCACCATCACATGCATCATTAACAAGCTTCATATTTAGCATGCAATGGCATTAACACAAAATCCACCTAGGCCAAATATCATCCCCATGACATAGCAAAGATTTGAACCATGGGCTAATTAGAACTCAAGCTAGCAACTAAAAACATGCATGAATCTCATGGCACAGCCTCAAACATACCTTGATCTAGATACAAGTATGGCCAAACCTCCTCCTAATCCTCTTCCAAACCAAACATGAAGCAAGAACTCCTTCCTCGTTCCTTAGAATTTTCGGCCAAAAGAAGATGAAAAAGGATGAACAAAATTTTTCTTTTCTTTTCTTTTACTCAAGGCAATGGGGGGAGGGAAACAACCACACACTTTTTTTTTTGTTTTCATCATATTCCCTTTCATTATTTTATGCCCATGCTCCTTATTTTATCATACTTCCCATGAAACACTAACTCAACATGTTTATGACATGTTCTTGCCCATCACACTTGGTCTACCATGCTTGTCATGGCCGGCCACTACTAATTAGGGGGGAATTTGACATGCAAGTCCCCCCTTTTTATTTCATGCACTAATAGGTCCTTATGCTTTGACCTATCACATTTCAAAATTTTCTCACATAAGTCCTATTTACTAAATTCACCTACAATTAAACAAAATTCAAACACGAAATTTTCACACATGCACATGTACATATAATGAGCATCAATTATGATGGTTAATTATTTTTATGACTCGGTTTAGCGGTCCCGAAACCACTTCCCGACTAGGGTCAATTTTGGGCTGTCACATATCAGGGTTGCTTACATGAGCTGACATTTATGAAATTGCTCATACAAACTGACATCGTATCGAGGTTACCAGTCCAGATTAAACCAATGATGCATATAAGCTAAGAATCTAAAATAAATATTGGATCTCAAATAACCATGGTTTCTATATTTGATCATGATGACATGCCATGCGTATACTAATCATTTTCTAAGTTCACATGGGCATTATTACTATATCATGTCATTTTAATCCTGTAACAACATATACATGTCATACCAATCATATAGACATTCTATTTCCAATTTGGCACATTTTACTTATTCATAAATACCATATTTTTCATACTTTGCAATTTAGTCAAATTGATGCCAAAATCACCAAATTCACATTTACATAAACTAATAAGCAAAATAATTACAATTAAATTATAACATGAAATAAACAGTAAGTTCTATATGAACCTACCTGGCAAAACAACAAATGAACAAGTCTTTAAGGACTAATTAACAATTATGCCTTTTCCTTGATTATCTTCAATTTGATTCAATTCCCGATCTATTCAATAATTCGATTCAATTTATGAATACCAATAATTTAATAACATTCCCTAATATGCATATACCAATTCAATTTCATTTTTCGAATGTCCCTAAAGTTTTTCATTTTATCCAATTTAGTCACTAAAACCGAAATTGCCATAACTTTCAATTTTGAGATTCGGTTTCAAAATCGATCTCAATCACATCCTTCTAAAAATATATACTATCTATAATTACAAAATTTTTACATCAAATGTTCAATTTATGCACTTCAGTCATTTTTTACAAAACTAAAATTCACAATTTACAAATTAGTCTTTTTTTACATCTAAACTTAAAATCAAACAATTTAACACTGATTTAATCAAGAAATCATCAATTCCAGCTTTCAAAAACTTTAACAGATTTACAAATTGGTACATGGGCTAGTTAAATCGAGTTCCCATGACCTCAAAAACATAAAAAATTACAAGAAAAAGACTAAATTGATCTTACCAATTAAAGGCCAAATGGTTTGAAGTTATAACAATGGCTTTTAGGTTTTATTTTGTGTCCATTCGGTGTATGAGAAGGAAAATAAAATATGATAACTTTTTGTTTTATTATTTATACCTAAATTAATTTATTTAATCAATATTTATTTAATTTAAACTTTAATTAATTAAGGTCTAATTATAATTTAACAAAAGTCAGTGAGTTTTAAAGTCATTCATCATCATTTGGCTATTTACAAATGGGTTAATTTCTCATTTGGTCCTTTAATCAATTAAAAAAAATCTATAGCGATAAACCTTTACAATTTAGTCCATGTATATCAATTCGACAAAATTAAGGGGCCAAACTTTAATAAATTTTAATACTAACCTCGTAAATATTAATATTAATATTTACAAACTTAAGCTATAGAAATGGGATTTCAAAACTATTTTTTGACACCATTGAAAATCGTCTATTACAATTATCCCTCTAAAGAAAATTCGTCCTTGAAATTTACTTGAGCAAGATTAGGGTACTGTGATTTCATGGTTTCCTCCGGCTCCCACGTAGCCTTTTTTGTGATTGAGGATAATGTATGCTCTATAATGTGGACAGAGTACATAGGATTAAGTTTTTATGTTTTCTTTGTTATTTATTTTACGATACATACCCAAAAATTTATTTTTTGTTTGAATTGCATGGTGCTTGTATTATGTTAATACTGTGAATAATTGGTTGAGGATAATGAAAAATGTGTTTATTTTTGTCAAGCATGCAATTTTTTATTCATATGAGATAATTTGTTTAGTTTCAAGGTATATTAATTAGCTTACTTAATTAAATTGCATAATAAACTGGAGAAACATGTTTAGAAATGTTTGATTGTGTGCCATACGATAAATAAGCCTTATAGATATTTGTAGATGCATGATGGTTGAATTGATTATTATTATTGGTTTAATTAAAAGCATGAAAGAAATTGTGTGTTGTGGAATGCTTAGGAATGACCTAAGGCATTGTTTGAATAAACAATAATTAAATGACCATACCTTTATGCTATGCATCCCTAGTTCCCATATTTGAGTCTTTCTGTAATATTGAAATCTTGAGCCAAGATTTGAATTTAAAGGATGAACATTTCCATATCTTTAGTTCCTTATTTCATTATGAAATAGACATCAGGTCATAGATATTGAGTGTTTAAGTAGAGACATCTCAAGGGTTTCAAAATAAAATTGAGTAGAAAAAGTAAGTAACGTTACAATATAGTAAGTATAGGACTCTTACAAGATTATACTTAAAATGAAAAATTAGTTGAGTGAAAAAAAGTATTATGAGGGTTAAAAGCAAAGCAAGGAGATAAGAGCATGGAACAGATTAAAAGTAGTATGAGTGAAAAATAGGGAAATAATTAGAATGCGATCAAATAAAAATCACATATATGATTAGAACATTTTTCATTCATATTGCACTAAAACTTGCTAAGCTATTATATTCATGAATATTGTGTTGTGTCTTCATATGTTATACTTGGAGAGACGAGGAAGGTGAAAGAAGGAGAAATAAGGAGGTGAGCCTGAAATCTAAAATTTGGGGAGAAAGGGAACAATGTTATGTGCATTAGAACGTTACAAGCCTAAAAGACCTATGTGACTTACGTATTTTCTATGCAAAGTTTTTTGGAATTACTAATAATTAAATTTAGTGATTGTTCGTTTATTTTCATGCTTGTATCTACTATATATATATAGCTTAGATTGATGGTAATATGATTGAATATTTGGTCATTTGGATTACTTCCAAGATTGTTAGTTCTTTAGCTTTATAAACTTTCAAGTTATCAATTTATCAAAATTAAGTTGCATGTGAGATAGAACTGACACAACTTTAATATTTGTTAACCATGTTTCCTAATAGTAAAATAATCTAAGGGATGTCTTTATTACATGTTGTGTGCTTATTTTCTTGAGGATAAGCAAAGACTTAAGTGTGGGGAAATTTGATCTACCATGATTTAGTGTGACAAATTAAACCATTTTCATTACTTAAGAAGCTTTTATTCAAGTAATTTTATATTTTTTATGTTTATTTCAAGAATTATTTAGTTTTAATTTAGATTGAATAGAGTTGAGCTTTTAGTGTTATATTATGATCTTTTAGGCCGATATAGGCCTAAAGAAGAACTAACAAGTTGATTGAGTGTGTAACGCAACATTTTAGGCTGATGAGTCAGTGGATTGCCCTGTATATCATAACATTCAAAAGAGATGTCACAACAACGAACTTCGAACTTAGAGGGGAAACATACTGCCACCAATGCCGCGTCAACCACCATTTAATGTCACGACATCCAACTTTAAACAAAGAAGGGGAGCATTCGACGTGCAATGTAGCGACACCAGCTATAGCTTGTCACGACACTTGTTCAACGAGGCCTAAAAATAATGCGAGTGTGTTTTTGTCTGTACAATCATATTTAACTTATTAATCAGCCTATAATTGACCTAATTAGGTTATACTACACAACTACTATATATATCAGCTCAAAACAATAGATTAGGGGACTTTTTACAAACTTTTTTTACACAAATTTTAGTTTAGCTTTTAGTAAATTAGGGTTTTTTCTTTTATTTTTTCTTTACTTGGAAGATTTCTATTCCGAAGTTGAGACGTTTACGAATAAAGAATGTTTCGGATTCATGCTGTTGAATTGATTCATCAATAAACATTCTATTCCTTATTGTTTTATTTATCTCTTTCATTAATTTTGTTAATTGAATGTTTGTGTAAATATTAGAATAAACTTGCGCTTTTATATATATCTCGCATGAATAGATTGATTAACTGATTAATTAATTAATCAAATAATTACCTAAAATTGTGTATTTATCCAGGTTTTCTAAAGAACTTAATATATTAAGAGACCCTAGTAGAACATTTAGATAAGTGAGACTGAAAGGGTATCTTGTTGGGTAAGTCTTTAGTAGACTTCTGTTAAGCGGTGAGATCGAAATGGTATTCGTATGCCTAGGTGAGACCGAAAGACTATCTTAGGTAGTAACTCTTAGCGAAGATGAGACCGAAAGAGTATTCCTAATTAAGAGTGGTAAACAACTCAGTTAAAGGTAGTTATCGGTGTAATTAGTGATTCAATCGATTTTAGGCTAAATAGCTCTTATCGTTGAAACTAGGAATATGAAGTTTCGATAGTTTAACCTAGGTTTAGTTTAATCTAATTAGTTTTATTAATATCTTAATTTGGAATCTGCACTACTAATTGTGACTCGACTAGATTAATAATTAATTTCATGTAATTAATTTAGTAATAATTCTCTCCAATCTAGCAATGTTGGATCTAATGCCCTAAGTGTATTATATTTATTAGTAAACTTGTAAATTTTTTTCGAACACATTAGTTAAGAGAACAAATTAATTGATTACATCAATATAATTTGTATGATTATCCTCATATAGTTTTTGCATGCAAAGCAAAGTAGAAGCAAATGTTGCTTATTGGTTGTAACACCCATTACCTGAGTCCGAGACAGGAGCTGGGCACGAGGTATTACCTGACTTAAACGCATGCATTCAATCTTTTCTGAAATGTAAAAACTAGGTCAAATTAAAACTTTCCTTTCATAGTTTGTTGATTCCTAAAATGGGCCTACAAGGCCCAAATCATACTTTGGAAACGGTCTAGGATTAATTCGATCGCTTATGAAAACTTTGGAAAATGTCACTTAGAACAGGGCACACGCCCGTGTAGAAGGGCAACACGCCCGTGTAGCCCTATTGACCTGGCCGTGCCGAAGGCCTGTGTGGTTCACATGGCCTAAGCATAAGGGGACACGCCCGTGTAAATTAAATTCTAAATTCGAACCTACAAGGGTTTTCACACAGCCTGACACACGCCCGTGTCAATGACCTGTGTTCCTTACACAGCCATGACACGCCCGTGTCTTAGCTCGTGTTTAAAAACCTTGACATTCTATTTCTGACGTCAACAAAAAATTAGGGGCACACGACCAAGGCACACGCCTGTGGCTAGAGACCGTATCCTCCACACGGTCGTGCCTCTGCCCGTGTGTTTACTACCATGCATACTGACTTTCAAATTCGAGGTGCAGGGGACACACGGTCGAACAACATGCCCATGGGGCTGACCGTGCGTCACACACGGTCTAGACACACGCCCGTGTGTCTACCTGTACGATATAAGGCTATCTACCAAGCCTTTGCCACCCTGAAACAAAATATAATACCAACCATCATACCAAAGTCTAGCATGACATGATTTCTCAATCGAGCAACCATGACTAAGATCTCTACACATTTCACATATGTTTAAGCAACCAATTCATGCATTTTGCTATCCAACATTTAAATTCACTTGATCAACCATATCAACAATTTCTCATTCATGAAAGACCTTTTTTTTTATTCATAAAACAACTTTCAATATTGGCCATTTTCATGGCCTTTTACAAAATGAGTCAAATACTAAAGTAAGCCAACACATTTGGCACCAAAACACTGTAACACTAAAACAAAATTAAAAGATCCTATACATGCCATAATCAAAATAAAAGAACTAACTATACCAAGTGTTTCAAATGATAGTGTGACTGACTTCTTCGATGTAGGCAATGATTCATGAGCTACTTTGGCGGCACTATAAGAAAATGGAAAGGAAAAGGGGTAAGCATAAAACTTAGTAAGTTGCATGAAAATAAACATCAACTATTTATCATACAACAATATGCTCATAACATTTCATAGCTTGTCCATGAATACAATAAATAGACATAAGTACAACTTACTCATCACCATCCAATGCAATTCATATAGCATATATTGAGCCTACATCTCATACATTTCAAGTAGGTACCTGTACCACTCACAACATAGTCATAACTTCTCTCATTTCGATATATTGAAGAATCTTCCGTTGAACTATTTGGAATATTACATGAGTACCCAAACGTGGGATAAGATGTCAACGCCATGTCCTAGACATGGTCTTATACTGGCTAGTACATTAAAGTCGATACAGTGTCCCAGACAGGTCTTACACTGACTTTCATATATCGAGACCAATGCCATGTCCCAGACCAGGTCTTAAACTGGCTCTCATTTATCGATGTTGATGCCATGTCCCAAATAGGTCTTACACTGACACACAACAAGATGACGCCATGTCCCAAACAGGTTTTACACTAGCTTGTATATCCCGAGGCCAATGCATGTCCCAGACATGTCTTACACTAGCTCTAGTCTCAATGCTGATGCATGTCCCAGACATGTCTTACATTAGCTTTCATAATGTGTCCGATTCATGTCCTAGACATGTCTTACACTGACTCACATACCACCCAATGTCATGGTACAAATATCCAAGTCTATTCCAAATGTTCAACCGAAGGTCTTTACTATATTAATTTCTCTACATGCATTCTCATAATCACAATCAAACAATTTATGCAATGTCAATTCAATCATACATTATAGCAAAATAGTTGCTATATGTAATAAATTTAAAAATGATATAATAATAAATGATTTTAGTTGAAACATAACATTAGAAGATTAAATATCACAATATTTTAGGTTCAAACCCCATTATGCACAAGTATTTTTATAGATTTTATATGAAAAAGTAAATTCATTAATGAGTTGGTGACCCAATTGAAGGTCATACCAACTCAGTATAACGCTTAAATATAGTAATAGATATGTTTATTGCTTATTAAAAGAGTTTCTTTTGGTGAATTCATGACCGAGTTGGGGACCCAGGTAAGGGTTGCTCCAACTCAGTAGAGCACTTAAATATAGTAATAGGTAATAAAACATATTCTTTTAAATGTAATTAAAAAAAATAATAAAAAATTATCGATTGAGTCTTAGCTCAATTGGCATGGGTCTTATTGCCAATACAGGAGAATGTGAGTTTGGTGTGCTGAAGCGCATTATTAGTCTATTAATGAGTTAAGGAGGAGCTATGGGTAATTTTAGGAATTGGGTCAAAAGAGTAGATATGATCAGAACTTATAATGACATTGTTAAAAAAGTTAAAAATTAAATTAATATAATAATACATGGAAAATAAATTTTAAATACCTTTTATGTAATTAATATACATTATTTGTAAAATTAATTATTTAAAAAATATTTCAAAAAATCAAATATAATAATAAATAATTTAATATAATGATAAGTGAAATGTTTAAATAATTTAACATAATGATATATAAAACATTAATTAATCTAATTTTTTTAACATTAATCTTATTATAGGTTCTTATTATATCTGCTTTTTTTTTATACAATGTCTAAAACTACTCGTAGCCTCTCCTCAACCTTTAAATAGGAGGATAATGCACTTCAATACACTCGAGCTCACGTCCTTCTGCATTAGGAACAATTCGATGCTAATCGAGGTAAGACTCAATCAGCTAATTTTTTTTTTATAAATAAGGGTATTTTAATAATGTCCACTTTTAAACGCAAAAATATAAAAACCAAAAGCATCTAAATCTCAATTTTTGTCTTTGGATGGAAAAATATTTTTTTACTTCTCATATCCATGCAATTATAAATGAACTTACTGAATATGGTAAAGAAAATAATTAATTTTTTTAGTGAAAATAATTTTATTCTATTCAATCAAGTTGGAGATCGGTTCACTACAGTACTAACTTGATTAAAGTTTTTTTTTTGGTGAATTACAATAACAAGGTAAAGTCCGAACAACAAATGCGACTATCGCGACTTGAACTCAGATTACACCTGGGGTGGTGAACATCCTTGACCATTAGACCATCACAGATATAAATATATAAATTAAATTTGTGTTTTAAAAATATTGATATATAAAATAATTGAGTAATTTTTAAGAAATAAAAAAGAGCTAGATTTTTTTATTGATAATAAGATAACTTAGTTAAGGGTTACTTTTTTTAAAATGAAAAGTTATCTAAATAATAGTGATTATTTAGTTAATCATTAAAATTTAAAGAGGGTGATTATTTATGCTATTTATATTATATATTATGTGATTAATTAATTAAGTTAGTGTCATCTATAAATTGAATCCTAATTTAATTAAAAAATTAGTTAATATTTAATTATTTTACAAAATAATAAAATAATAAAATATTATCTTTTTTATCTTTTTATATAACATCTAGAAAATTATACACATAACCAAATTTAATAAACTTTACCATCTTAGTTAAAGTGTTATTTATTTATTTTATGTAATTCTTTTATATAATTGTTAATTACTTTTTTACCTAGAGTTCCATAATTTAGTTTTAAATAATGGTGATAATTTATTTAAGGGTTGAAATTTAAAGTGGGGTGATTAATTTAGAGAAGTGGATAACTTTTATAAACGAATAATTTATTATAAAATATTTAAAATATACAATTAATTAATGTTTTAAGAATCAAATAGATGATTAAACTTATCAAACTAATTTATTTTTTAGTTAAACTGCTTGTTCAACTATGTCAAAATAAAAACTTTCAAAAAAATTCTAAAAATTAATAAATAAACTGCAAACTAAAAATGTGAACATTCTTTTTATAAATTATAAAAATTAAATTAAATAATTAATCAGTTGAATTGATTTTTCAAATTCATTTTCGATTTGATGGTATTAGTTGAAATGATGGTACCATCCATTTCTAATTAAATTATTTTAATCCACCAAATGTAATTAATCTTAATCTTAAGATTTTATTGAATCTTTTAAAACTTCCATTAATTGAATGCTTGCTACTTTTTCTAATTTCATCCTTGAATTAATGTAATTGACTTGATAACACTCAACTGTATGGAAAATTTTATTCGTAAAAAGAAGTTTGTGGTAATGATAGAGATCAGGGTAAAAAAACCTATAATTTATTCGAAAAAAGTAGCACTTAAATCCCACTTAAATCCCACAAAACCCAAACGGACTACCCAAACATTACCGTCCTGTTATTGGAAGTCCTTACCACCCACGTGGGTGTTAATCTACGTGGCATTATCTAATTAGTTTGAATTCGGCGCATTCGCTTACATTTCCCAGATCCGCGTTACGGCGCCGTCAAACTACCCCGTTACCGATTCCCCGTCGCTGTTAAATGGACCACCGGTCACCCCCAACCATCCCCCTTTAAAATCGCAAAACAAATCCTCACCGTTCAAAGAATCCACCCATTCTCTCATCATCACCATCATCATTTCACCAGAAACTACCAAAAACCAGAAAACGAACGCTCACAACCAACAAATACCAATTATTTCTCTCGCGCTCTCTCTCTAAAAAGACAGATCAAGAAATTTTTTTATTTCCTTTTTAATTATGAGGAGAAAGTGTAGAAAAATTGGAGAAATCGCAGTTATGGAGCTCTCTGACATCGGACTTCGATCACGAGCCATGGCGGCGGCCACAGGAACAGTTCAGAAGAAACGCAGAAGATTAAATGGCGACGGAGATGCTGAATTCAAAGCAACGTCTTCAAGGGCCTCAACGACGTCGCATATTCAGTTACGAAGCCGGAGAATTTTGGTGGATCATCATCGGCTCAATGAAAATCGATGTTTGAGCCCTAACTTGGATCATGATGATGACGTGTCGTGCTGTTCAAGCAATATCGGATCAAGCGAGAAAAGGATTATCCAATTGCCAGATCTGGAGGTATTCTTTTCTCTTTAATTTTAAAACTTTATCTCAACGGATTGTTGGAATTTCGGTTATATTAGCTATAATTACTTGTATTAAATTCTGAGAATTTTGAAAAATTTTGCAGGATGAAAGCATGGAAGTTGAAACATCCACTCATTTAAACTTCAGAGAAAGGTCTGTATATTTATCCCTTACAATATAATAATAAAATGTACAAATTTATTAATTCCTTTTATTTTAATAGTACTATTTAAGTTACTGTAAGTCACGTCTCTTGAATTCGAATTTCAAAAGCAGCCGGTTGGTTAAAATTTTAAATTTTCTTTTCTCCGCTTGAATTTATCTATCCTTCATATACATTCTTCTCTCATATTATTTCGCTCTTCTCTGTCTCATCGGTGAACTTTAGCAGGAGAGAAACGACACCGTCGAGTGAGTTCCGAGCTGAACCAGAAGAACTGGATTCAACGTCGCGGCAATCAGAGGCGAACTCTTGCAGTAGATCAACGGCGGAGAAGATGCCAACCGAAGCTGAACTTGAAGAATTCTTTGCTGCTGCTGAGAAAAAAGTTAAAGAACAGTTCGCGGAAAAGTATTTTCATGCACATTTCTTAAAAACCTAAACTTTCTTTTCTGCTGTTACAACTTTCTTAGCAACCAAACGGCAATTTCAATTTTCAAACTGAAAAAGATTTTTTTTCCCCTTTTTTGTTTACTGTTTTCAGGTATAACTACGATATCGTCAAGGACGAACCGTTGAAAGGACGTTACCAGTGGGTTCGATTAAATCCATGAAAGAAAAAGGCCAAAATCAAGCCAGAAATAGGAAAAGAAAAAACAAGGAACACATTTTTAGAAGAAAACCAAAAGAGCAACCAGGCGATATCTCATAGGTACTACTGATTTAAAATTTTACAAAATTTTAGGGTTTCTATTTTATGTACAGAATGAGACAATGATTAATAACGGAGAAGAAAGAAGAAGAGATAAGCTCTTAATTGGTCTGTTATTATTTTAGACGGAGAGAGAACTGAGAAAGCTTCTTTCCACGAAAAGAAATTGAATTTCAGCTGGGGGAAGAACCTCAGAAAAAAAAAACAGTTATTAAACAACCAAATTCCCGTATATTCTTGCTAGTTTTAGGAAATTTTTAGCCCTAAAATTCGTTTCTGTTTCTCCTGAATCTGCTAATGTCTGCTACTTCTGCTTTCTAAGGTACGACCACCGCTTTTTTTTCGTCAGCTTGTAGTCATTTGTTTTTTTGCTTTAATCTAATTTAATTAAATAAAATTTACTAATATTAACAGAAAAGTCCTTTTAAAAAAAATCTAAAGTTATTTTTTTCCTTTTGATATTTATGAAATAGCTTCATATTTAAATATATTATGCTAATTTAAACATAAAAAATAATGTAAATACTGAATAAAAAGATTAGTGTCTTTTGATATATATAGATTTTACAACACTAATGTTTTCACTTTATAGTTGTTTAATCAATTATTAATTGGAGTGATAATGTAAATATTGATAATGTTGTGTGTCAAATTTATAAAAAAAATTATATATTAAAATTAAATGTTGGTTCAATTGAAATCACAAGATCAAGATAATGTAAATGTTGATGATTTGTGTTTAAATTCAAAATTTTATATAAAAATATAAAAAATAAAAAATATGTTCAAGATTACTATTTATTATTTTATAAAAATAATACGATTTTCTTTTGATAATTTTAAAACTAAATTAATAATCCTGTTAATGAGTATACCAATTTAATTTAATTTTTAAGGAAAAGTAAATAATAGTATATATATGTTAAGTGTAATAAAATTTTAGATATAATAAGTGTAATAATTAATGGTTACAATCAATAGTTAAGGGAGGGAAAGGAAATTTTGGTAGAAAATGGTTACTGTTTTTTAGAGCTACATAAATGGCCATTTATATGAAATTAGTGTGAAGATTAATATTTCTATAAAGAATAATTATTTTATACCTACTTTCAAAAAAGTTATTTTATTCATTATTAATTAAATTAAAAAAATAGGTTAGAATAACAATTGGAAAAGTAATTTAATTTATTTGTAGATAATAATAATAGTCAATCCATTTTATAAAAGGATAAAAGATAGGGAGGGAAGGAAATAGCGGCGATCAATTATGAGAAACATGGAAATGCGTGGGTTGTTTTGTTAGTTTCAGTTTCATCGATGGGGTTAAAAACTGAATGGAAAGTGAGTGATTTAATACGCGCTAACCATTCCTCTTGGATCTGGTGCCCTTTCCCCGACACTCTCTCCATTTCGCTGCTTTGTTGGGTCCCATCTCTGTTTAAATTTGTTGACTTTCCCAGATTCCCCCTCTTCCTCTATTTCTCATCATTCTTAATTTTTCAAATTTTAAGTACAGCAGAAATTACCCCCAAATTATTATTTTAAAGAACATTCTTTAATGTTTGTTTGTACACAATAATTTATTTTTAATTAATTATTTTCCTTTTTAAAAATAGCAAAATTTTTTTATAAATAATGTTACAAAAGCATCTTTTTAACACATCCATTACCAAAATCATATTTGTTTAATTAAAATTTAATGTGAGATCATTTCCAAAAGAAAAAAAAAATAAAGCTTGATGAGAAATGTCTTAACTAAGATTATCAAATGAAGAAAATTCAGTTTAAATTATACATATGCATTACTTGTAAAGCTATATATATATATGGTTTTAAACTTGTTCATAGCTTGAGGTTGATTTCATAGAACAACATCTAGTAATGTCTTGTTTGTCTGAAGTAATCAACTCCTTCACTACTTGACGGAATTTTCTTCTATAAGTTGGTAATTTTGATATACTTCTCGCTATTCCAATCATTCTGTCATTTCACAATCATAAGTAAACTTTTATTACAAAAAAACTAATTAAGTATAAATTAATGGCAAGTCAATATTACGATTCGAAAAATTTTTCAGATTCCTTATTTAAACCTAATTTTTTTTTATACTTGAATAATGAATTTTCTTATTTAAAACCAAACTCTTGATTAAGTGTAATAAGAGTCAAACCTTCTACTTATGCCTTCAATTTGGGCAGCTCTGAGAGAATCTCGAGGAACTATACTACCATTGTCCCAAGCATCCATACGTTCTAAGTTGGTGCCAAAAAGAACCAACTTCTCCAACAGCTTAACTTCACCATCTCCCAGTTTTATAACCCTGATTTGTTCTTTCAGCACCATTATTGGGTTAAAGAACCAATCCAGCAGCTTGTCTTTTGGTCGATTCAGACTGTTTATTTCGACATTATCAAGCATTAACAAACCATTAGACCCGGATCTGATAGAAACCAGGAGAGTCTGCAAGAAACTATAACATGGTAGGCCAACACCGATAATTGCTCCTTCATTACTACCCTTTGCTTTCAACCATTCACAGAGATCTAATGAGGTTATTACTTTAGCTTCCAATAGTTCCTTGCCCCTTATTTCACATGATTTCATCACATTCGTCCATACCTGTCACATATCAATTATATAATTAGAGATAAATGACAAGGACTGATTACCGGTAATCATTAAAAATCAATTTTTTCCCTTATTAACTCTTTAGCAACATTATCCGTATTTGGAAGCAAGTGAAATTAGTTAATACTACATGTAAAACTATACACGCATGCTAATTTTTATCAACTTATATATTTTCTTGAATTTTGAATTTTTTAAAATATTTTTATAATTTTAAAATTATTTATTAAAATGAAATATAAGATAAATGGTGCTATGTCAGCATGAAATTCATGTGGGCCTAAATATGCTCATGGGCTGGATCAAGTCTCAATAGAATTTTAGGCTCAAGCTATGCCAGACTCAAAAAATAAACCTAAAATTTTGCTCAAGCTCGACCTAGATAAAAATGTTAAAAACTCGAGCCTGACCTGTCCGTATTAATTTTTATATTATTATTTATATATATTTTAAAAACTATAATACATAAAATACATTAAAAATATTAAAATAAATGTTTCCCAACAAATTAAAAATAAATTTAAATAATTATTTATACTTAAATAACACTAAGATAGGTGCAACTTAGTAAGCAAATACGTTTAAAGTAGTAGCAAAATTAACAATAAAACAAGAGTTATACAATATCTAAATAATAACAAAATAATAGTAATATAATAACGAAACTACACCAAAATAGTGGCAAAACAACACCAAAAACAGCAACAAAAAGTAGAAGTTTTTTTTTTTGCAAATTCGGGTTGAGCCCAAGTGAAAAAATTTTACTCGAGGCCTATTTTTTTATCCAACCCATTTTTCAAACCTATATTTTTGTCTAAATCCTCCTACTTTTTAGGGGAGCTTTTGGGTAGACTGAGTAACCCGATTTATAATCAGGTTTAATGCTGCCACACGGGTTTTCAAATCAACATTTTTAAAAGATTAATATTTTAGTCAACATTTCTATTAAAGAAAAAATAAAAGAGATTTGATCCTTTTTGAGATGTTAATGTTGAAATAAAATATAATCGTTAAAGGGTTAACCATATAGACAGGCTGGCTTTTTATTTTAGTCAAATCAAACAGCTGCTGAAAGTTGAAACCGAACCTTTTTAGCTGCACAACCAAACTGGTTACATGTCTCATTAAGCAAGTTGCATGAATTAAGGATATTATCCATCCAGATGCAGAATTAAACAAAACAAAACAACAAAAGAATGATTAAGAGAAACCAACCTGAACCATTTTCACTTCCTTTATTGCCTCTCTAACTGATACTGAACGAGCTAAGGTTGGCATAAGCATTGCAGGTGGTTCACCAGTTGTGGAACTGAATCTCCCACCAAGTCCTCCTACTGAATACTCGATTTCAGACCCATTTTTCTTTCGATATGAAGGCCTGGCTGTGAATATAATTACTCAGATTTCAAACTATAAATGGAAAAACATACACTGACATGCCTGACAAATGTTGAAAAAGATTAGATAAGGGTAAATTACTTTGGAAAGATTGTTCCTTCTCTGAGATAAAGCCAATCATTTGTGTACTCATCAAATTCAGCTATCATTGCAATCACATATGCAACCCCTCTCTTGAATGATCTTTCCTGCAAAATGCAAGCAACCCCCAAATAGTTCCTTTAAATCTGCTAAAATGTCGAGCAAGAGACGTTTTCGAAGCATTAACCGACCTGGTATACGATGACCGATCCATACAATCCGATGAAGATGCTGGAGAAAATAGCCATTATTATGCTCCCTATCACAACGATTGGCCACAAGAGGATTGTCAAACCAGCAACGGGGATGCATGCTGTTTCAAGGAATGGACCTTCTCTGCTAATTAGATCATGCGTCAGTCGAAACCATCCCCTAAATAACATGTATGGACTCTTAACTATGGCGATTATAGTGTAAATGGGAATATGCACAATTAGTCCCAACAATCCAACAACGATGAGTCCTGGCACATGAATCAACCTGCATAGCACAGCTATGGTCGTTAACCGCGATAAACACGACTCGACTGCAATTTAAATCCGTTCTTATCAGTATAAGAAACATTACCGCAGAGTTCGGACCTCATTCGAGACAGGGGATTCACGTAGTTCCTTCAAGTAGAGTGGATATGAATGGAAACATAAATCTGAAAAATCTCTGACCACAGTGCAACTTCCTTTGATAGTGTCCCATGTTCCATCCTGATAGGTAAAAAGCATTAACCAGAATCAAACACTGTGCTATGAGAACAGAAAAACAGAAAATTTCAGACAAGAAAAGAGAGCTAAAAATTACCACGACACAATGAAAGAATCTGTCGGACTCGTCGTCAAGTCTGAAGGCTTCAAAAGATGAAACCCAGGGAGTGAAGAAACCATAACAAACACTAACAATAACAGTTCCAGCTATGCTTAAACCCAACCATATACCAAATAAAGCAGGCAAAGCAATTAATAGAGCTACTTTAAGAGGTGCATCAAATCTATTAGTCCTGCAAAAATTACAAATCTTTTGTTATAAAAAGTCGAGAAACTCAAAATTCAATACCCAGAGTTTCCAACAGTTCAAATCTATGGATAGAAAGATAGAAAAGTTGTTGGTTTGGTTTGGATGGTTTACTTTACAACTGTGTATACAGTCCAGGCAATATGTGCTGGTAACAATCCCAAGATGACCCCCAAATTTCCTATTATCAGTATCAAAGCTGCAATAGGTCCAACAAGTAAACCTGGAAAAACATATCCCTATTATGGTCCATAGAAACACAAAAAAAATTTTTCGCCATAGAAACACAAAAATAATTTTTCGCCAAGAACATAAAGAGAAGGTAAAAGAAAACACAAAGAAAGAAGAGAAAGAACCTTTAAGAGCGCCGAGAAAGAGAGCAGAACAAAAAGCAAACACCACATAAACAATCCTTAGCCAACCTGATTGATTACTGTTCCCCGCATCCATCCCTGAATACCATGAGATTTTCTAGACAAAAACATAAGGTGAAGCAAAGAAACAAAAGAAAATAGAGAGGCACAAAGGGCGTGCGCTGCAAGAAGGGTTGACAAAATAATAAGGAATTGAAACGGGACAGGAGGACACGAAATAACTAAAAGGAATATGATAATCAATCGCCAGATGATAGGGCCGTGAAGAAATGTTCAAAGTTCAAAGTTTCAAAAAAAAAAAAAGAAGAAAGTCTTACTATGATGGAGAGAACCCACTCCTTTCTGTTTACTTTTAAGACTTGGGTGGTCGTGTAATTCGAAAACATCCAGAAGATTTTGACAAACTATGCCATGTTTTAGTAATGATTTGAATCTTCTAATCCCAAGTATCTTATTTAAAGCTGCAGCTTTTTAAAATATTTTTGCTGTTTATGTTTAGATATAACTGTGATGCAAGGATAATAAAACAAAAAATAACTCTAATTAGTTGGCTTTTTTTTTTTTTACTTTCAAATGTCAAATCTTTTAAGTTAGTGTGGTAAACACATTAATTTGATACTAAATTTTAATTAATCAAAATAATTTCATGAAATTCAGAATTATAGCAGATATTTTTAAGGAGAGAGTGGGGCGCAAAAGGCTGCCAAGCTTTTTGGGTTTTTCCGACTCCGTGGTCAACAAAATACATACATCATTTTTATATCGATACTATAAACAATTAGTATTAATCTCCATTTGACAAGTCATTATCTCTGGCTTTATATCCGGCGGCCAATACTATTAATTATGTATTGGCATGATGTTAACGTGATGTTTGTAACTATCTCATCTGCTCAAAATATTCATATCTTTCAATACACATTATACATCATGACTTCGAGTACGGACATTTGGGTCAGTAACATTGGACAAATTTTACACTGATCATGACTAATAATACTACTTATATATATATATAAAGCTCCTTCATTGTTTAGTTTTATATATTAGCACAACGACGTGCATTTTAATTCATTATCAAACTAATATATTTTATTATCTTCCTAAATAAAATTAATTATATGGGTTGAATTCTTTTTTATTTGACTTATATAACATAACAGAATGAGAGGTAAAAGAAAAAATATTTGCCTCGAAATGATAACAAGGTGAATTTGCTAGAACACAACATTATTAGGAACATGGCAACCATCATTACTAATTAAAACAAAAACGAAAAAGATGGTATTATTGACGTCCACCCTTTTATGATCTGTATTGGCATTGCAAGACAAAAAAGATGGTATCATCTTATATAACTGCCCTCCATATAGTGATATGATATTAATTAAGTACAGGAAGATGACGACAGCAAGAAAGTTCTCAAATGTTGCTGGCGGTCCATATATTATTTTTGGCAACAAATATATATTGATGTCACTGCCTTAACAGAACATATATTCCAATTGCTAAATTTGTTTCAGCAATGAGCACAAATAATGAATACAATTTTTGGATAGTCCCGTTCCCTAGCCACACCCGACAAAAGTGTACCGAGTTGTCGGATATTGGTTCAGTTAGCGAGCATTTATAGACTTTTCCATGGTCCAATGCTTAATTTGGTACACCCAACCTATGCGCCTCCTCGTCTTCCATAATACCCTCTTTTCAAGGGTAAACTATTTTCTTATTTTAGTCACTTTTATTAAATAAATTGTTAATTTTAGTCACTCTTATTAATTAATTTATCAGCTTTTAGTCACTTTACAGTTAAATATATTTGGTTACTATATGAAATGCTGACATGGTAGTTTTTTTATAAGTATAATAATAAATTTAACTTTTAACATTATTTTACATTCTATTAATTTTGTTTTAATTCTAAAAAATTTAACAAATTTAACCCTCAATGCTTGTACATAATCCAAATTCTAAAACTCAACAAATTTATAATTTTAAAAACTAGAAAATATATTATTTATTATAAAAGACATAAATATATTAAATATTAAAGATATATTAGAAACCTTATCACATACGTATGTGTGTGGAAATTGTTAGATTTATATAAATCTATAATAAAACTTAATAAATTAGGATTTGTCATGTCAAATCATCAAGAATAAATCAAGAATAAAACTAGATGCGGAAGCGTACCTGAATCTATAGATTCCTTGAAACTTTCTGGATCTTGGGGATTTGATCTTCCAAATTAGCACACAAGAAATTCAGAGAATATTTACTCTCTCTTTCCTAATGATGGGATATTAGAAAATGTATCTTGTGTATAATTTGGGGACCATAACCTTAATATTTATAACCTTAGCATATTAGTTCTAATCAAATTCTAATTAACCCATCATTAATTGGAATTTGATTAGAAGAGTATCTACACATATTTGACCCATACTTTATTTAATAATTAAAAGCCCAATAAAATTCTAACCAAATTAGTTCACTTTTAATTTGGGCTAACCTATCATGATAGTAAGTAATAACATGTAATTATCCTTATTATATATGTGATTTCCAAATTTTCTAACAATCTCCCACTTGAACCACATATATATACTGGTTACTTTATAATTATATGTCATTATATAACCTTATGAGCTCAAAATTTTACTATCATATCCAAAAGGTATTTCGGACAATCTCGTCCATTAATTATGTTAACATAGAACCAAGGCGACTTTCGTTACATATATCGTAACTAAATCCATCCATGATCACGTATATTAACACAGCCAAATGACATAGATCAAGTATGGATGTGTAGCATGGAAATTACATGCAATATGATCTAAACATGTCTATTTCCAACTGGTCCTCTTTAAACTTAAGTGAGGTCAATTTCAAAATAATAAACAGAGTGAATAAACTGAATACTTCATTTTTGATCAGAAAATAACCAAATACATAAATGTCTGAAATATAAACTCCCACTAAATCATGATATCCTCAAACAATATAACACCCATGTGAGTAGTGTGCCCATGAAAGACCTTAGGTGGTAAACCTTTTGTGAGCAGATCCGCTATCATAGAGTTTGTCCCAATGTGCTCTGTGGATATTTGACCATTTTGCACTCTTTCTTTTACAACTAGGAACTTTATGTCAATATGCTTTGACTTAGATGAACTCCTGTTGCTATTAGAATACAGCATTGCTGACTTATTGTCACAAAATAATTTGAGTGGTCTTTCTACATTCTCCAAAATGCACAGCCCTGTGACAAAGTTCCGCAACCATATTCCATGGTTTGATGCCTCATAGCATGCTACAAACTTTGTTGCCATAGTGGATGAAGCTATAAGTGTTTGTTTGACATTTTCCCAAGATATAGCTCCTCCGGCTAACAGGTAAATATAGCCTGATGTAGATTTCCTACTATCTTGGCATCCAGCGAAATCAGAATCAGAATACCCTACGACCTCCAAAAGATCTGATCTATTATAAGTAAGCATATAAACTTTTGTTCTCTGAAGATATCTCACAACCCTTTTGGCTGCTATCCAATGGTCTATACCAAGGTTGCTTAAATATCTGCCTAGCATCCTAACAATGTACGCAATGTCCAGACGCATACATACTTGAGCATACATTAAACTCCTAACAGCTGATGCATAGGGAATCTTTTGCATTTCCTGAATTTCAAGGTTACTTTTAGGGCATTGAGTAAGACTAAATTTGTCTCGTTTAGCGACAGGGGTGTCACCTGGTCTACAACTTTGCATGCCAAACCTTTTAAGTACTTTATCGATATAGCTCTTTTGTGATAATCCAAGAATACCTTGAGATCGATCTCGATGTATCTGAATTCCTAAAACAAAAGAGGTGTCCCCAAGATCTTTCATCTCAAAATGCTTAGATAAAAACCTCTTGGTTTCGTGTAATAAGCCTATATCATTAGTGGCAAGCAAAATGTCATCAACATATAGAACCAGAAATATGTACTTACTCCCATTGAATTTGTGATACACACAATCATCAACAATATTCATCTCAAAACCAAACGAAACAATTATTTGATGAAACTTGTGGTACCATTGACGAGAAGCTTGTTTGAGTCCATAGATGAATTTTGTCAATTTGCAAACCATATTATTTGATTCTTTCGACTCAAAATTTTCTGGTTGCACCATATAAATTGTTTCTTCAATGTCACCATTAAGAAATGCAGTCTTAACGTCCATCTGATGTAACTCAAGATCAAAATGAGCAACAAGGGCCATGATTATCTTGAAGGAGTCTTTCGATGAAACTGAAGAGAAAGTCTCTGTAAAATCAATACCTTCTTTCTGAGTATATCCTTTAGCTACAAGATGCGCCTTATACCTCTCCACATTACCATTTGCATCCCTCTTGGTTTTAAATATCCATTTACAACCAATTGGTTTTGCAGCTTTAGGTAATGGGACAAGTTCCCAAACTTTATTGTCTTGCATAGATTTATCTCATTTTTCACGACATCAATCCATTTTTGAGAATTAGATCTTTTCATAGCTTGATGAAAGTTGATTGGATCATCTTCTATCATTCCATTATCATCCTCATATTCTTGGAGAAATACAATATAATCATCTAGAATAGCATTTCTCTTTTCTCTTGTGGACCTCATTAATGGCACTTGTTCTTGAGGTTGTTGAGTTTGTTCTTCTGGAACAATTACCTCATTTTGAATGGGGAGTCGTTCAACATTGTCTTGTAGAGGTTTTGGATTCACTTCTTGATCAATGATAAGTATAAGAACTTGAATATCGTCAAAAGTGACAGTAGGAATTGAGTTAAAATTCAATTCCTCCTCAAAAGCAATGTCTCTAACCTTATTTCTCCCCCCAAACTCAACATCCTCAAAAAATGTTGCAATTCCTGTCTCAAAAATATTCCTTTTTATGGGATCATAAAATTTATAGTCCCTAGATCATTCAAAATAACCAATAAAGTAGCTGCTTACTGTTTTGGAGTCAAATTTCTTTTCATGTGACCTATAAGGCCTTGCCTCAACTGGACATCCCCAAATGTGAAAGTGCTTTAAACTAGGCTTTTTACATGTTCAAAGCTCATAAGGTGTTTTTGCAACTGCTTTATTGGGTACTCTGTTCAAAATGTAAGCTGTGTCATTAATGCTTCTCCCCAGAGGGACTCAGGTAAGGTAGAATGAGCAATCATGCTCCTTACTATATCTTTAAGAGTTCTATTTCGTCTTTCAGCTACACCATTCATACTAGGTGATCCTGACATGGTGTACTGTGGGACAATACTGCATTCCTCTAGGAATTTTACAAATGGTCCTGGACATTGTTCACTTGAGCCATCATATCTACTGTAGTACTCACCACCACGATCAGATCTGACGTTTTTAATCCTTTTGTTGAGTTGATTCTCAACTTCAGCTTTATAAGTTTTGAACACGTCCAAAGATTGAGATTTCTCATGAATGAGATATGGGTACCCATAACGTGAGTAATCGTCTATGAATGTTATGAAATATTGTTGACCATTCCAGGATGCTGTAGGGAATGGTCCACAGATATCTGTATGAATTAATTCTAAGACGTTTAAAGATCTGTTGCACCGAATCTCTTGGTTTTGGTTTGTTTTCCTTTAATGCAATCGACACAGACATCAAAGTCTGTGAAGTTAAGGGACTCTAAAATACCATCAGACACAAGGCGTTCAACTCTAACTTTTGAGATATGACCCAAGCGCCTATGCCATAATGATGCTAAATTTTCCTTATTTAATTTGTGTTTAATACCACGTGATTCCACATGCAAGGTTTCATTATAGAATGCAACTGTTTATAGCAAATAAAGGTTGTCATAGGTATTTAAATAACCAGTTCCAATAACATTTGAATTTAAAGACAAATTAAATTGATTCCGAATGAACAATAATATCCAAATTTGTCCAACGAAGAAACAGAAACTAAATTCCGTCTAAATGACGGTACAGCAAAAGTGTTTTTTAAATCCAAATAAAAAGTAGTTCCTAATAACAACCTAAAATGCCCAATTGCTTCTACTTCTACCGATTTTCCATCGCCCACAAAGATGTGTCTTTCACCATCACTTGGCTTTCGGTAACCCAGACAACCCTGCATAAAAACACTTATGTGAGTAGTAGCACCAGGATCTATCCACCAAGTGTTTCTAGGTATTGAAGCTAAATTTATCTCAGAACAGACCAAATTAAGAATTATACCTTTCTTTACACGCCAAGCATGATATTTGGTACAATCTTTCTTTACGTGTCCAGAGTTATTACAAAAGAAACAACTCACTGTAGCTTGTTGTTGTTTCTTCTGAGCTGGACCCTTAGCAGCTTCATTATGATATTTTCTTTTCTTGCCTTGTCTTTAAGGGCATTGGCCAAATGAGCACTTTCAGACTTATCACGCTTCAACCTTTCTTTTTTTGCACACAATGAGAAATGAGCTCATTTAAGGTCCATTTATCCTTTTGATAGTTATAACTAATTTTAAATTGGTTAAATTGTGCAGGAAGCGATACTAAAACCATAAGAATAAGCAATTCCTCAGAAAGCTTGATCTTAAGTGCCTAAGTCTTGAAGCAGTATGGAACATCTCCATAATGTATTCACTTACGTTTCCTTGACCCTTATACTTTATAGACATCAAAGAAGTCAAAAGTGATGTCATCTCAACCTTATCATTTTTAGCAAAACATTTCTCAATTTCATCAAAGAAACCTTTGGCCTGAGCAATCTCTTCAGATTCTGTGCCCCTAAAGGCTTCTGGAATGCTGTGTTTTATGATCATTAGACTCATGCGATTTGAACGATCCTACCTGTCAAAGTCCCTCTTAATATCAGGGGTGCTTTTCGCAGTGAGAGGTGCAGGTTGTTCTTCCCTTAGTGCAACGTCTATGTCCATACAACCAAGCACTATAAGTAAGTGCCTTTTCCATTCCTTAAAATTAGTTCCATTAAGCATGGGTATAGAATTTATATTAGCAGATATTGTGGCAGCAGAAGATGAATTAGCTGAATAGAGAACAAAAACAAGCTTAAATCAATATTCATAAGTAAACAATAAATTCAAGATAATGGCTAATCCCATCTCAAGATACCAAACACTACATTAATATCAAGTCTTTGGATAGTAATATTAACAGTAAGCGGCACTCTTGTTGTAGCAATCAAACATTAACAATAAACTATGTCAAGCAATGAGTTAATCTTTGGACTAACTTATTACTCACATAAAATACCTTATAATTGTCACACATTTATCACCATAGATGTCGTTGTAATTCTGCCAAATATTAACTTACCTTTGGGTCAATCAATAAATGCATGAATTACAAAAACATATAACCATCTTAATATTTCAACTAAACTAATCTACACAAAAGAGGTCACTTTGGCGGTATTTTGTTTCAACTAATTTATTTAAAATATTTAGACATACTTAATTAAAAGCCAAAATCTGAATTTATTTGTTCCAAAATATTTACCTTAATTTCATCTTTCAATCAAATTAAAAGATAAAACATATATATATTTATATAATTTTCTAAAACATTAAACCAATCAAAGCATGCCTCTATTATATATTTATATATACAAACAAAACATATATATGAATCAATTTATATATATATTTTAAAATGTCATATATGATTAAAATAATAATAATCACAAGCCTTGCAAATACACAAGAACTGAATTGCAATATTTTCAAATAAAGCTTAAAAATGTAGGTGTCAAATTACACAAATATTTTAAACTTTGTAATTGAATCTATTAATTCGAAAATCACCCAATTTTTTTATATATATTCAGGATAATAAAAAAAATTTAATATAAATCTTCAAAAAACAATATATATATCCGAAATATAAAACCCATGAAATTTCATGAATCAATTATTCAAATGAAGAACCTGAATCAATTCCCAATGATTCGATATGACGAGGCTCGGATGCCACTTGTTAGATTTATTAAAATAAATCTATAATAAAACTTAATAAACTAAGATTTGTCATGTCAAATCATCAAGAATAAATCAAGAACAAAACTAGATGCAGAAGCGTACTTGAATCCATGGATTCCTTGAAACTTTCTGGATCTTGGGGATTTGATCTTCCAAATTACCACACAAGAAATTCAGAGAATATTTGCTCTCTCTTTCTTAACGAAGGGATATTAGAAAAGACATCTTGTGTATAATTTGGGGACCATAACCCTAATATTTATAACCTTAGCATATTAGTTCTAATCAAATTCTAATTAGCCCATCATTAATTAAAATTTGATTAGAAGAGTATCTACACATATTTGACCCATATTTTATTTAAAAATTAAAAGCCCAATAAATTCTAACCAAATTAGATCACTTTTAATTAGGGCTAACCTATCATGATAGTAAATAATAACATGTAATTATCCTTATTATATATGTGATGTCCAAATTTTCCAACAGAAATCACATATTTAGAAAACAAATGTGTGTTTAAAAATAACATACAATAAATAATGAAAATTATGGTTTGGAACTAATTAAAAGTAACACATGAAATATGTATGGTATTAAAATAAAAAAGATTAAATTAAAGTGAGAGTAAAACAAAATTTAAATACGTAAATACATCATATATATATTTTTTAGTGAGAACAAATAAAGTTATTACAAAGGTCTAATCAAATCTAAAAGGATTTCAATAACTAAGTGAAGACCCTCATTTCTACCAAAGGCCAACTTTGTAATATAATCAGCTTCCAGATTCATTACAAGGGTAGTAATTACACTCTTGTAATTACAAAAAATTGTAATTCCCTAGACGTGTTTGGTTGACAGAATATAATTATATCATAATTCCCTATGTCATATTTGGTAATACAAATTGTAATTACACAGTTACATAATTCTTATTTTTTAAAAATACTAATTATTATAAAAATTTATTAGTATGATAAAAATAATTTCTAAATAAATAAAAAAAATAGATCATCCTATGTATTATGTTAATATAAAAAGGTAGTTGATAATACGATTACTAAAAAAAAATAACAAGAAAAGTAAACATCATAAGCAATTTTATCTAATTGTTCTAATGCATATTTGTTGAGTTATTCCCTCTTTAATATTTAACATATGACACTCCACACTCGACCTAATCACCAAATCTGAATGTGTGATATCATATTATGTTCCTGAAACAACTCATAATAAACTTACATACATTTCACATAATTGAATCACTTAAATTACATTTAGCACATAATCTAATCATTCAAGGATTAAGTGGAATATAATACTAGCATAGAGTTTTAACTCAAACCCATTTGCCAAGTTCCAAGGTTATGTCTTGAGATAAGGGACTTCATATCTAGAGACAGGACATAAATTATTTTGGAAAATTTTAGCTTTGAAGTTAACATGTCTCGAGGCACTAGAAGTTGTGTCTTAAGGCAAGGTCTCTCATATCTCCAAACTAGGTCTTGAGACATATCTCAGTTTTTTCTTATTTTTACTTGATGTTTGGATGTCTTGAGATAAGGAGTTCATGCCTCGAGACCTAGAACAGGGAAAATATTATTTTAGCTTCGATGTACTTCTAACTCGAGACAAAAGCCACTTGTCTTGAGACTAGCTAGATGTGTCTTGAGACATTAGGTGCTTGAATGCAAAAATTAAGTGAAATTTTATTCTAACAATCTCAAGACATGTTCCTCCTGTTTCAAGACCTAGTGTCCAAATGCTCAAAATTTTGCACTTCTGAATATCCAAAAACCTTAACCAAATGAACTCAAACTTACCCAAAATCTTATCTCAAAATATAATCATCGAATCAACCTATCTAAACACATGCATACATCACCAAATCATACCTTACAACACAATATTTCCATACCAACTAACTTACGCATTCAAACTCATATAATCAAGTATAATTAGCTCGTAATCAAAAGATAAAATCCAATCACTATTGATAAGTGATATTCGCGACAAGTTTTGAAAAAATTTATAATTAATCGTTCTTGAAACTAATTATTATCACGATGAAGGCAAGTGTACCTATCGAACAGTAGTATAGCTCTAGCAAGACAGGATTTTCGAACCCAAAGGAACCAAGAGTACTAGTAATTACTTTATTTTTATTATCTAACCTAAAAATTAAGGGATTTGTTTATCTAGACTAATTAACTAAACTAAGGGTGCACAGAGAGAAAATTGGGAAAAAACTTTTGGGAAAACTCTATTGATTAAGAGAATACCCAAGGAAAAATCCACCTAGACTTCACTTGTTATTTGACTCTGAATCAGACGATTTATTCATTTGACTTGATCCGTAGAAATCCCTAAGTTATATTACTATCTCTCTCAAGACTAATAACGTCTAACCCTAGGTTTATTAATTGAAATCTCTTTCTAATTAATGCCCTAGTGTTGTATTAACTCGATCTATGGATCCCCTTATTAGGTTTCACCCTAATCCGGGAAAATCTTATCACCCTATCTCTAGGGGTGCAATCGACTCTGCTTAATTACGACAAATTTACTCTTAGACAGAGTCTATTCTGCCTCTGAATAAGAGTATTAACTTGGATCAATATCCTGTAATATTAAAACAAGAATTAAGAACACATAATTAAGAATAAGTCAAATATTTATCATACAATTCAGATAATAATAACAAGATTCGTCTTAGGTTTCATTCCTCTTAGGTATTTAGGGGGTTTAGTTCATAATTATAAAAGAAAACATATCAGAAGAATGAACACAAAACATAAAAAAACCCAAAACCCCTGAATGGAAATTAAAGGGAGATCTTCAGTCTTGACGATGAATCCGGCTTCTGAGATGGACCAATCGGCTTTCATTGAGTAATTCCTTGCCTCCTACTCGGTGTGTCTCTTCTAAGTGCCTCTTCAAGTGTTTAAATAGGCTTTAGAATGCCTAAGAGCCCTCAAAAGTGACCTTTTTCGAGTAGGATTATACTTGGGCTCGGCAGGGGCACACCCATGTGACACACCCGTGTGCGATTACTCCAGCCCGTGGTCAAAGCTATTGAATAGGCACGGGCGTGTAGTCTACTCGTGTAAGTCGTGCTTCGATCCTGCCAAATAGACACGGCCATGTGACACACCCATGTGAGGAAGTTTAGGCCGTGTTGATTTTCCACGTGGGTCCATTTTCTCTGTTTTTAGCCCGTTTCTCGCTCTTTTTATTCTCCTATGCTCACCTAAGTATAAAACATGAAATTAAAGAATTAGGAGCATCGGATTCACAAAATCTAAGGAGAAATAATCCATAAATGTTCTAAGCATGGGAAAAAAATATATGTATAAATTACGGTTTATCAAATACCCCTACACTTAAGCGTTTGCTTGTTCTCAAGCAAAATCCTCAACTCACAATCAAAATAAATTCTTCTCAATTTATAATCCCTATCAATAATATCTCAAAATAATCCATAAGTATTCATACATTGAAAATTCAACTAAAAAGTACATCAAAGTTTCAAACATTCCAAGTTGAGCATTTTATCATGAAAACATAGGTGTCCTCCTTCACCTAAGTAATCACCTTTGATCAAAATATCACAAAGTCTAACATTTTCACCAAAGATTCACTGAAATCACTCGAGGTGTTTAAGGACATCAAATAAAGCACTCATTAGTCAATATGAAAAGTTATTACCATAGGCTTGAATGAAAATCAAGTCTCCATCGCTATATATTGAGATGATACATCAATCAAAAAGGTCTTTAGAGGGTTGTAACGTGGCTTTGGTTAGGGGGTGTGGTCACAAGCTGAAAGAAAAGGTTAGAATCGAGATTGAATTGAAGAAATCACCTAACTAAAAAATAACTAATTATCAGTTGAATACAAGTGAGCTTTTTCTCAAATTATGGAATTAACACTCAAGCTCAGAAATGACGAATTACAACTAATATGTATATAAATATTATTTTTTTTTTAAGAACAAGTCAAATAACATGGAACTTAATTATTGCAACAAAGAATAAAACATAGCTAAGCAATTAATTCAAATCAAATCTTGACAAAAATAGGGATCAAATTAGGGGATTTCAATAATAATGGGTTATGAGTTAATATTGAGGGTAAATCAATTAATGGCTTGTTAGGCTCAAAAGGGTTCACTAAGGGTTAATTATGAAGGTAGGCTTTTGTGGAGTGAGTGGGTTAAACCTAAGTGCCTTTATCATCTCGACATATCAAATCAAATGGTGTGGTCTTGACATGCATAATCAAGCAAGTTCTAGAATAACAAATCAATATTGACGCACTCATAATAAAAGTGAGCATGAAAGAAATAACATATGCTCTATAGGCTCAAGATCTCACAAACATTATGGCTTTTTGATGTTTAAACTAGTGAATTTCAATTCAAGATAATACCTAAACTTAGGGAGGTAACCTAAAAGTTTTTAATTCTTCAAAAATCAACTTATCATGATTGATTCCCTAATGTCTTAAAGTTTAAACAATCAATGCATAATGTCTATGTTTTAATTCAAGAAATATCAATAAAAATCATAAATTAATTAAAATACATTCTAATAGTGATATGAGTGATTCACGTGAGAACAATACCAAATTCAGGGATTTCTGATAATGATATAAAAGACCCCCCACACTTAAGATGTACATTGCCCTCAATGTACAAAGATAGATATATTGAAAAATATATATATATAATCATAAGATAGGGAGAGAAGTGAAACTTCTTGAATGATGAATGAACTCCTTGAATTGGAGTTATGAGAATAATTGGCCAAGGCAATGATGAGATTGATGGAGGATACTTTGATGGTGGTAGATTTCCAGTGGAGTTTTTAGTTCCTAAGTGATGATGAACTTTGGAGCTCTTTATAACTGTGATAGAATTAGGAACGTTTTAGGAAATATAAAGAAGCCTAATTACTCGTAAAGAAATAGTGGAATAAAAATTATAAAATCGCAAGATAAAATAGTATTAAAAGGAAATAAAAAGTAATTTCAAACTATAAAGATTAGAATAAAATAAATAATAGGTGTTTATAAAGAGATTGGGGCACACGGGCGTGCCCTCATTTCAGCCCGTGCATTTCGTGGTTTTTGAAATTGAGCGCATGGGTGTACACGACCATGTTGCACGACCGTGTCAAGCTTCGTTCGCTTCTCCCACACTCATGTATACAGGTGCATGCCCGTGTTATTTTGACAAGCTCGACCACGGTCGGTGGGCACGGTCGTGTCGCACGCCCGTGTTAATTTGGCAAGATTGCCCACAACCATGTCTCACGGTCGCGAAAACTTATCAGATCCCGTATTGGGGAAATGTTTTTGCCCTATTTTCTTACGACCATATCACACGGTCGTGTTACATTTCGTGGTATGTGCATGGCCTACGGCACGCCCGTGTGCCTCGCCATGTGTTTCTGGAAATCCTGTGTTTAGTGACTCAGTTAGTGAATTAAATGTTAAAGACTAAAATTTAAAGAAGTTAACACTGTTAGTGCTTGGGTTCTCTCTCGAGAAACGCTTATTTATAGTCTAAGCTCCACTCTACCTTACGGGTATATTTAGGTAACTTCGTGGAGCTGTAGCCCTTCTTTATCATTTTTGAAATTCTCACCGTTATAAATTTTGAGACAATGTCCATTTACCTTAAAAGTGCCTTGTGATGGATGACTTACCTCTACTGTGCCATATGGAAACACAGTTTGAACTACGAAAGGACCTGACCATCGTGATTTAAGCTTTCCAGGAAACAATTTGAGCCTCGAGTTATATAACAATACTATATCTCCAACTTCAAATTGCCTTTGTTGCTTCAAACGGGCATCGTGGCGGCTCTTTGTCGCTTCGTTGTATAGGCACGAATTTTCATATGCATTGGCTCGCCACTTATCTAACTCGTTCAACTGCATCAACCTGTTTTCACCTGCAAGTTTGGGGTCAAGGTTTAAAAATTTTATATCCTAAATGCCTTGTGTTCTAACTCAAACGTTAGATGACAACTTTTCCCATAAACAAGTTTGTAAGGTGATGTTCCTATGGGAGTCTTAAAAGCAATTCTATAAGCCCATAAAACATCATCTACTTTCATCGCCCAATCCTTTCTGTTTAATTCTACTGGTTTTTCTAGGATACGTTTAAGCTCTCGATTCGCTACTTCGACTTGGCTACTAGTTTGAGGGTGATAAGGGGTAGCTGTTCTGTGATGAACTCCATATTTCTTAAGGGTCTTGTTAAATTGGGCATTACAAAAATGAGTACCCCTATCACTGATAATTGCTCTAGGTGTACCAAATCGAGAGAAAAGTTTCTTAAGGAATTGTACTACTACTCTAGCATCATTAGTAAGCAGAGCTTGGGCTTTAACCCATTTAGACATATAATCAACAGGTACTAAGATGTATTTATTCCTAAATGAACTAGGGAATGGACCCATGAAGTCGATATCCCATACGCTAAATATTTCACATGAGAGCATATATGTCTGAGGCATTTCATCATGTTTGGATATATTACCTGTCCTTTGACATTTGTCACAAGAAGTAACATACCTGTTGGCGTCTTTGAATAGAGTGGGCCAATAAAAACCTGATTTGAGGACTTTATGTGCGGTCTTATTTACACCGTAATGTCCTCCAGTCGGTCCTGAGTGGCAATGTTCCAAAATTTTCAATGCTTCTGTCCTTGTAATGCATCTTCTAATGATTTGATCTGCACATTTACAGAAAAGAAAAGGGTCTTCCCAGAAGTAGTTTTTCACATCAGTGAAGAATCGCTTCTTTTGCTGATGTGTCAACCCTTTTGGGATAATGTTAGCGGCTAAAAAATTTGCAATATCTGCAAACCAAGGTACCTCAGAATCAGATATAGTAAAAAATTATTCTTCAGGGAATGAATCATTTATTTCAATGTCATCTGGCTCTCTGCTACTTGAGTTTTCAAGCTTGGAGAGATGGTCAGCCGCGAGATTTTTAGCTTCTTTCTTATCCTTAATCTCCAAGTCAAATTCCTACAATAATAAGATCCATCGAATGAGTCGAGGTTTCGCATCAGTTTTAGTCAAAAGGTGGCAAAGAATGGAATGGTCAATATACACGACAACTTTAGACAATATTAAATATGGCCTAAATTTATCGAATGCAAAAACAACAGCTAGCAGTTTTTTTTCCATGGTGGTGTAGTTTTCATGTGTGGCTGTCAAAGTGCTACTGGCATAATAGATAGGTTGAAAATGTTTATCTTTTCGCTGTCCCAAAACTGCACCTACTGCAAAATCACTCGCATCGCACATTAGTTTAAAAGGTAAATTCCAATCAGGTGCAATTATAATTGGAGCTTTAGTCAGTTTATCCTTTAAAGTATTAAATGCTTCTAAACACTCCTGATCGAAATTAAAAGGCACATCTTTTTTTAATAATTTAGTCAAAGGCTTAGCTAGTTTAGCAAAGTCTTTAATAAATCTTCTATAAAACCCAGCATGTCCTAAAAAGCTTCTAATAGCCTTAACTGAATTAGGGGGAGGTAGTTTTTCAATGGTTTCAATTTTAGATTTATCAACCTCAATCCCTCTGCAAGAAATTTTATGTCCTAACGCAATATCTTCTTGAACTATAAAGTGACATTTTCCCAGTTAAGCACAAGGTTTGTTTCCTCACATCTTATTAACACTCGTTTTAAATTTTTGAGGCAAAGATGGAAAGAGTTATCGAAAATCGAGAAATCATCCATAAATACCTCTATGACATTTTCTACGAGTTTGTAAAAAATGGCCATCATGCAGCACTGAAAAGCAGCAGGAGCATTATATAATCCAAAAGGCATTCTACGATAAGCAAACGTACCGTATGTACATGTAAATGTCATCTTTTCTTGATCTTCAAGAGCTATTGGGATTTGGAAATAGCTAGGGAGTCCATCTAAAAAGCAGTAGTACATCTGCCCTGACAATCTTTCCAACATTTGGTCAATAAATGGAAGGGGGAAGTGATCTTTTCTCGTGGCATCATTTAGCTTCCTATAATCAATGCACACTCTCCAACCTGTGATTGTCCTTGTTGGGATTAATTCATTCTTCTCATTGGCTACAACAGTCATGCCTCCTTTCTTAGGAACAACCTACACTGGATTCACCTAATAGCTGTCAGAAATAGGATAAATAATTCCAGCATCTAGGAGTTTAATTACCTCAGCTTTAAAAACTTCTTTCATGTTGGGGTGCAATCATCTTTGGGCTTGCACGCATGGTTTATATTCATCTTCCATTAAAATTTTGTGGGTGCAAAAAGAAGGGCTGATCCCTTTAATGTCAGAAATTTTCCAAGTTATGGCCCTTTTATGCTCTCTTAATACTTGAAGTAATTCCTCTTTCTCCTTGAGTTGCAACTTGGATGCAGTAATTACCGATAATGTAGAATTATTTCCAAGGAATGCATATTCCAAGTGATTTGGCAATCGTTTAAGTTCCAGTTTGGGAGGTTCTTCAATAGAGGATTTTTACTTAAGTTCATCTTTTACCTTAATTCCCTAATATTTTGCTAGTTTTGGGGAGGTTTCATTAGAGTTTAGCTCGGTTCCTATGTCAGAATTATCATCCACCCCTTCTCCTTGGGCAAGACACAGTTCTATCGTGTCCTTGTGTACGATTTCCTGAAAAGAATCCTGAGTAGCATGATCAATAGAGTCGATAAAATAACATGAGTCATCCTGTTCCCTAGAAAATCTCATGGCATCATAAATTTTAAAAATATTCTCTTCGTTACCTACTCTAAGTACCAATTTACCCTCACCCACATCAAATACAGCCCTAGCAGTGGCTAAAAATGACCGACCTAAGATTAAAGGCACCTCAACATCTTCATCCATGTCAAGCACAAAGAAATTAATAGGGAATATAAATTTATCTACTTTTACAAGTACATCCTCTATAATTCCCCTAGGATATTTAACAGATCTATAAGCTAATTGAATATTCATGCTAGTGGGTTTAGGTTCCCCAAGACCAAGTTGTTTAAACATTTTATATGGCATCAAATTAATGCTAGCGCCTAAATCAGCTACTGCTTTATCAACATTCAAACTACCAATTAAGTAGGGAATAGTAAAACTTCCTGGATCTTTCAGTTTGGTTGGCAGTTTATTTTGGAGTATGGCTGAGCACTCCTCATTAAGTTCCACTGTAGATAAGTCTTCAAACTTCTTTTTGTTTGTTAGGAGCTCCTTTAAAAATTTTGCATATGTAGGCATCTGCGATATAGCTTCAACAAAAGGCAAGTTAATATGCAGTTGTTTAAAAAGTTCAAGAAATTTACCGAATTGTGCATCCATGCAGTCTTTCTTCAACCTTCTTGGGTATGGATTGGTGGTTTATATTCTTTTGGCATTAGATTGTCATTGTTTTCAGGTTCGACCTCCTTTCTGTCAGCTTCTTGTGGTGGCTTCTTTTTAGATTCAACTAACACTTTCCCACTCCTTAGTGTAACTACTTTCACGTGCTCTTTTGGATTGGGTTCAACGTTACTAAGTAGACTTCCTGGTGGTCGTTCAGATATTAATTTGGCGAGCTGTCCTATCTGAGTTTCGAGCACTTGGATTGACGCTTGTTGATTCTTAAGTGCTGTCTCGGTATGCTGAAAATGAGTTTCTGACACTGATATGAATTTTATTAGCATCTTTTTAAGCTTTGATTTTTTCTCTTGTTGGTAGGGTGGTTGTTGGAAGCCTGGAGGTGTTGGTGGTCTCTGATTTACTTGGCCTTCCCATGAAAAATTTGGGTGGTTCCTCCAACTTGCATTGTAAGTGTTACTATAATGATTATTTTGAGATCAAGGATTATTACCCATGTACTTTAACTGCTAGTTCTCTATGTTGTGGCCATAGGGTGGGTATTTTGAATTGCTTGATCCACCTCCACTTGCTTCGCACTGCATTACTGGGTGAACCTGTGAAGAACCAAGAAAACCGTCAATTTTTCTATTCAAAAGTTCTACCTGATTAGAGAGCATGGTGACCGAATCGACGTTAAAAATGCTGGCTGTTTTTGTTGGCTTTGTCCTCATGACTTGCCACTGATAATTATTCAGTGACACCTCTTCTATAAATTCATAAGCATCCTCAGGTGTCTTATTATTGGTAGTTCCGTCAGCGGCTACATCGATCATCTGTCGAGTCGAAGGATTCAGGCTATTGTGAAACGTTTGAACCTGTAGCTAAAGTGGTAACCCATAGTGAGGGCACCTTCTCAACAGATCCTTGTATCTCTCCCATGCATCGTAGAGTGTTTCTAAAACCATCTGCAGAAAATAGGAGATATCATTATGTAATTTGGCTATTTTAGCCGGCGGAAAATATTTTAATCAAAACTTTTCGGTCATTTGCTCCCAAGTAGTGATTGGCCCTCGTGGTAACGAGTTCAACAATTGTTTAGCTTTGTTCCACAATGAAAAAAGAAATAACCGAAGGCGAATGGCATCATCAGAAACACCATTGATTTTAAAAGTGTCGCAAAACTCTAAGAAATTTGCCAAGTGAGCGTTGGGATCCTCGTCCTGCAAACCATCAAACTGAACAAACTGTTGGATCATTTGAATGATGTTAGGTTTTAGTTCAAAATTATTTGCAGCAACAGCAGGCCTAACTATGCTCGATTCAGTTCCTGTTAAAGAAGGTTTAGCATAATCATACATAGTACGTGGAGCAGGATTCTGATTAGCAGCAATTGCAGGAGGTAGCAGATTTTCTTGGTTTTTAGCCATCTCCTTAGTTGTGGTTGAAATATTGACCTCTTGCTCTTCCTCTGTGTATCTTAAGCTTTGCCTTATTTCTCTTCGGTTTCTGCGAACTCTGCGGTCGATCTCACTATCAAACAGTAATGGTCCCGACGGGTTTCTTTTAGTCATACACTATAAAATCTTGCCAGGAACGAATAAAAGAAAAAATTAGAAAAGAAAATAAAAATTTAAATTCCAAATAAAGTAGAATGGCTAAAGTAATAAAAATCGAGTGTTCCTAATATCTTAGTTCCCCAGCAACGGCGCCAAAAACTTGATACGTGATATTCGCGACAAGTTTTAAAAAATTTATAATTAATCGTTCTTGAAACTAACTATTATCACGATGAAGGCAAGTGTACCTATCGAACAGTAGTATAGCTCTAGCAAGACTGGATTGTCGAACCCAAAGGAACCAAGAGTACTAGTAATTACTTTATTTTTATTATCTAACCTAAAAATTAAGGGATTTGTTTATCTAGACTAATTAACTAAACTAGGGGTGCATAGCGAGAAAATTGGGAAATTTTTTTTGGGAAAACTCGATTGATTAAGACAATATACAAGGAAAAATCCACCTAGACTTCACTTGTTATTTGACTCTGAATCAGATGATTTATTCATTTGACTTGATCCGTAGAAATCCAAGTTATATTACTATCTCTTTCGAGACTAATAATGTCTAACCCTACGTTGATTAATTGAAATCTCTTTCTAATTAATGCCCTAGTGTTGCATTAACTCGATCTATGGATCCCCTTATTAGGTTTCACCGTAATCCGAGAAAATCTTATCACCCTATCTCTAGGCGTGCAATCGGCTCCGCTTAATTACAACAAATTTACTCTTAGACAGGGTCTATTCCGCCTCTGAATAAGAGTATTAACTTGGATCAATATCCTGGAATATTAAAACAAGAATTAAGAACACATAATTAAGAACAAGTCAAATATTTATCATACAATTCAGATAATAATAACAAGATTCGTCTTAAGTTTCATTCCCCTTAGGTATTTAGGGGGTTTAGTTCATAATTATAAAAGAAAACATCTCAGAAGAATGAATATAAAACATAAAGAAAACCCAAAACCCCTAAATGGAAATTAAAGGGAGATCTTAAGTCTTGACGATGAATCCGGCTTCTGAGATGGACCAATCGGCTTTCCTTGAGTAATTCCTTTCCTTCTACTCGGTGTGTCTCTTCTAAGTGCCTCTTCAGGTGTTTAGATAGGCTTTAGAATGCCTAAGAGCCCTCAAAAGTGGCCTTTTCCGAGTAGGACTATACTTGGGGTCGGCAGACGTACGCTTGTATGACACGTCCGTGTGCGATTACTTCAGCCCGTGGTTAGAGCTATTGAATAGGCACGGGCGTGTAGTCTACCCGTGTAAGTCGTGCTTCGATCCTACCAAATGGAGACGACCGTGTGACATGCCCGTGTGAGGAAGTTTAGGCCGTGTTGGTTTCCCACGTGGGTCCATTTTCTCCGTTTTTGGCCCGTTTCTCGCTCTTTTTATTCTCCTATGCTCACCTAAGTATAAAACATGAAATTAAAGAATTAGGAGAATGAAATTCGCCAAATCTAAGGAGAAATCATCCGTAAATGTGCTAAGCATGGAAAAAAAAATGTATAAATTACGATTTATCAACTATAAATTATAGGCCACCTATAAAAAGTACCAATTTATTAACTTAGACAACAATCCTACCAACCTAGGTACATGCTATATGACTTCAAAACATATATATATAAATGCAAAATTACAATGAGATGGCATATGAGCTAAGCCTTCCTGTTGATGCTTAACCATGAAATTACTATAACTTTTATCCAAGATGTGTGCATGGAAACAAACAAATCTATAAACTGAGTAATGGTTACTCAGTTGTGCTAACATAACTCGAATTCTGTTATAAATATAACAAAATCAAATAGAAATAAGTAACAACATAACTCAAGTTAACCAACAACCATTTCAACAATAACATCAATGATACACCTATACCAATAAATCATCTGTAATTTTATCTTGTTCACATATATGATTTGCTTGATTATTCGTTATAGTTTTTTATGCACCCTCAGGTTATTTGCATCCAGTTGAACATATCAAACCGTGTATCATTTCAACATTTTTTCTCATTTTAATTACACATATGTAAAATAAACAATAATTCATTTTTTAAATCCTAATTAACATATATAAAACTCAAGGATGGATATTTAGATTAACCCACCAACACACCAAATATATATGGAAGTGCTAACTAGGTATAAATGCACTGATTCCAGCAACCACACCAAAATAACTCGTACCCCCAGGGTATTTGAGTGGGTGATATGTTCTCGACCCCTAAGGTATTAAGAACCATAACAATATATTCACACATAGCGTTCAGTCTTCCACCTACCAAAATGGACCCTATGTCATGCCAACTATTCTCGGAACTCTATCCGACAACGTTAATCGATCAATATTTCATTTTTCAATATTATATCTCATAATATATATATATACATAATCAATTCATCAAATGATCAAAATTAAAATTTTAACACCCCTCGCCTAACCTGATCATCGGGTTTGAGCTACAGGATGCTACATTTATTGCCAGAAAAACTATAATCATTTAACATTCAAATGTAGTTAACCACAATCTTCTTCATATAAACTTATATAACCCGTTCAACCATTAAACATACCATTTCAATATCATAACATATACATTAAGTAATTATCCAATTGCCAAACATTTACCTGCATCAAGTCTGTAACCCTAAACCCGATTTGATTTATCGGATCTAGATCTCGGGTATTACTACACGAATATAGGCAAGGCTTATTTTACTTATACAAATTACAATTAATTTACATGTTAACTTCATACAGATTCAAGTTGCATTATATAAATATATGTACAATAGGTAGATACAATTGCGATAAATGATAATTTAATAACAAGGACATCTAATTCAAAATCCTAATTTATTACAGTTAACCCAAGATATGGTTTACTAAGTGACATTTCAGACTTTGAACACGCCACCAAACTTGCTTTGTCTACATAATAACCCGATACACCACTTCCTTCGACATAGTATTGGCATCGTCCTCTTGGCGCATAGTCACATTCAACCTGAAACATAAAGTGTAACTCATGTAAGTTCATAAGTACCCAGTTAGAAATAATCTCTTATACCTTAATCGTCGTTTCTGTAAAGTGCCAGGTAGTTTATCATCGCCAGCTTCTCTTCTTTCATCATTTACTATCTATCACAATGAGTGCAAGAACCTGGTTTAGACCCTAGTTAGAACAGTGATTTTAGGACCACAAATCTGAGTTAAAAAATATTTTAATATTATTTTTCATGTTTACAGTATGTGGTTAAGCATGTATGAAAATTTCATATGAAAATTCAATCATTTGTGTGCTTAATTTGCAAAAAGGACTAAATCACAGAAAATGCAAATTGTCCTTCAATTTGAGTAATGGCTGAATTGATGTGTCTTTTTATAAGTGGGGTCCTTATGATGCAATTATACCATTGAATTAATGCATGGACATATTTGGACATGAGTTAGTGGATTTTAAATGATATGAACTAAGGTTAAAATGGTAAATGGTTTATTAATGTGTATTAAATAAAAGAAAACATGAAATTGGTTAAAATTTTCATCTTTGTTGCTGAAAATTGAAATAAAAAGAAAAGAAAAAGAGTTCCTAGGGTTCAGCTAAGGAATTTGGTATTAAGGTATGGTTTTTGATCTTTTTTTGATAATTTTTACGTTTTTGTGGTTGTTGCCTTGTGTTCTATTAAGTCCATGCCTCAATTTTAGAATTTGATGATGATTTTAAGTTATGCCATTATTGATTTTGTTAGCTTTGCAATGTCAATTGATGAAATATAGAAGCTTGATGATAGATAAATATGTTTTGTATTGGGATTTTCGATGAATTTGAGTAATTTGGGCTAAATTGTGAAAATGAGATTTTAAGGGATTAAAATGTAAAATAAATGAAAGATATGGGCTTATATGAACTACGTGAGTATTTGGCTAAGTATGTGTATAAAGAAATTTTGTGTAATTTGTGATTTTGTTAATTAGGGACTAAAATGTCAAAAAGTGAAAATGTGAGGGCTAATTTGTAAAATGCCTTACTTATATCTTTTTGGATTGAATTGAATGATTGGGTGAATGAATGAGTTAAATTGAATGTGTATAGATCAAGAACCAAAGAAAACATAATTAGATTGGGGAAAGTCGAAGGTAGTTGAATAGCCGTTCGTTTTCGTTGATTCCCATACGAGGTAAGTGTATATACAAATCAATGTGTTTGAATTGATTTATTCATGCTTATATGATATTGAATTGTGATGAATGGTTATAGAAGCTGAATATGTGAAATTGAGAAAGTTTCGATAATGTGACGACGTCCGAAAGCCCCATACAAACCATAGGAATAGTTAGGATACATATGTCATGACATAGGATTCCAATATGTGATTTTGTGTAAGACCACGTCTGGAACTTTGGCATCGATTTTAGATTTACGTGTAAAACCATGTCTGGGACATCAGTGTCATATTTGATTTCGTGTAAGACCCTGTTTGGGATAGTGGCATCGATATTTGATTACATGTAAGACCACGTATGGGACATTGGCATTGTATGAGCTTTCTGAGCTATCCACGTATCCTATTTGATTCCGTACGGTTCAATAGGAATTCCAAGAAATGAATAACTATGTGAATGTGTATCCAATTCAGGTACGTTTGAAATGTATATCATTTTTGGGAATGAAAGTTAAGTATATGTACATTTGTGGACATATGATATATGTATGAATTATTATGACAATGAGATGTGTTATATGTAAGTGAATTATGATCAAATAAGCTATATGAGACATGGATATGTGATTGTATTTTTGCCATGAGGTACATGAATGAATTGGTTTAGAATTGGGTTATGTGATAAGTTTATTTGTATATGGCTTACTAAGCTTTTGAAAGCTTACTTTGCATGTTTTTCAATTATTTTATAGATTAACGAAGCTATCGGAAGCTCAGGGATCATTGAGTATCATCACTACACTATCGAACTCTATTTTGGTACCTTTTGAAAATGTGAATATTGAAGTATGGCATGTATAGGCTAGAAGTATTTGAATACGATTTGTGAAGTGTATATCATGCCATGTGATATGGCTAGATTAAAGTTGCTATTTGGTTTGGTTTTCGGTATATAAATTGTGCTAAGAAATGGTATGTTTTGAAGTACATAATTGGCCTAGTGAGAAATGGTCAATTTGGTAAGTTAGTTATTTGAATTAGTTATGGAAATGATATGATTTTGATATGAAAAATGAATGTGAAAAATTGGGATAATGACATGTATGGATGAATGAATTTGGTATGTTTTGGTTTGAATGAAAAGGATGATATTGGTTGGTGATTATATGACATGAAAGATGTATTATTTTTGATTGAAATTGGCTGAAATTATGGTGCAATTGTGCTTTGATTTTGGACTTGTAGGGATGACCATTAAGGGTGGCAAATTGGCTTTTCAAATGACCTATTTTCTTCCACACGGGCAGAGACACAGGCGTGTGTCTTAGCCGTGTGTGACACACGGTCATGTTACACGGCTGTGTGTCCCATGGGGTAGTCTTACAATTTAAAGTCAGTCTCGAACACGGCCTAGCCACATGGGCATGTAACAACCTCAATCAGACCCTAGTCGGAATAGTGGTTTCGGGACCACGAATCGGAGTCAGAAAAATACTTTAATATTATTTTTCGTGCTTATAATATGTGAAAGTTTCGTATGAAAATTTTATCATTTGTGTGCTTAATTTGCAAAACGGACCTAATCTGTAAAATGTAAAAGTGACTAGTTAATTGTTAAAGTGTTTAATTACTAGTCTCTTTAAATGAGAGGTCCTTATGATGCAAATGGACCATTGGTTTAATGAATGGACAAATATGGACAATAGTTAGTGGAATTTTAATGAAATAACTAAGGTTAATTTTGTAATTTATGTATTAAGTTATGATTAAATAGAAAAAAGTAAAAGATGAATGTATTCATCTTATTCTTGCTGAAAATATCAAAGAAAAAGAAAGGTTGAAGCTTAGCTAGAGTTTGCCTATATTTAAGCTTAATTAGGTAAGCGTTCGAGCTCGTTTTAATGATTTTTATGTTTTTGTGATCGTTGTTAAGTGTTCTAGCTAGCCTATGCTTAAATTCATGAAATTATTGATGACATACCATTGATGAATTCATGAGTTTTATGATGTTAAATGATGAAATATGAAAGCTTAGTACTTGTTATAAAGCTAGCTCGGATTCGAGAATTGTCAGTGACTCAATCACACTATCGGACATCTATTTTAGTACCATTTTGAGAGTTGTATATATGGTATATAACATGTATGGGCTAGTGACATTTTGGTATGTTTTGTGTTGTGGTTAGCCATGAGACTTGACTTGTAAATATTGGTATGTATGACCTTTTAAGTTGGCCTAATTGGTATGTTTGATAAGTAAGAAATGTGATGTTTATAATGTTCATGTGATAGCTTAAATATGGGATGTTGAATTGGCAAGTTTTGTGGTATGAAATAGGTGATAAGATGATGAGATTATACCTTTGAAACTTAGGTGAGTTTTAATGATTTTGGTATATTTAGGTTGTGGAATTGAGTAATGAGTTGGATGGTATTTGGATGTGATGCAATATGTGTGAAATGGTAGATTTGGTTGCCTATAAATGATGCAAAAATGTTGTGGTTTTGGTGTGATTGAATTAGGTGGGAATTTTGGCTTAAACCAAGCCTAATTTTCACCCCACACGATTGAGTACACGGGCGTGTATCTTAACCATTTGTCTGTTGTAATTTAGCTATTCAAGTCGGTCTCGAGCACAGCCTAGACACATGGGCGTGTCTGGTGGCCGTGCAAGGCACACAACCTTGGTACATGGGCGTGTGTGGCCATTTCGAAGGGTACACTGGCTAGACACACGGGCGTGTGGTCGGCCATGTGACCCAAGTTAGTTCCGACCACGGCCAAGGCACACGGGCGTGTCTTGTGGCCATGTGGACAAGACAGTATATATCCCTATTTTGCCACGGCCTGTTCACACGGGTGTGTGGCCTTTATAAATTTGAAAAATGTTTAAGTTTCAAAAAATTTTGTATGAGCTCGGTTTGGTCCTGACCCCTTTCTAAAGCATGTTTGAGGTCTCGTTGACCTAATATAAGGGACTTTGTGATGATGTATGACCTATGATGTTATGATGATTGAGAAATGAATGCTAAATGTGTCGATCTATCCTGTAATGCCTTTAACCCTATTTCGACGATGGATATGGTTTAGGGGTGCTAAATTTGATTGGTATCAGAGCTACAGTTTTGTAATATCCTGATTTTGCGCCTAGTCGGAATAGTGGTTTCGTGACCACAAAATCTGAGATAGAAATAATTATTTTATAATTATTTTAAGGTCTATGATATGATTGCATGATTGTGTGAAAATTTCGTGAAGAAATTTTATGCATAAAGTGCTTAAATTGAAATTAGGGACTAAATCGAATAATTTGTAAAACTTGCATTCTAGAAGTTTCTAGTATGAAATTGTTTTGAAATATTAATTAGGAGGTCTTAAATAGCAATTTTACCAATTTCTAAGTCTATGGACAAAAATTGGACATGGATGGAATTTTTGGAAAGTTTAGTAGTAAGGGCATTTTGGTCATTTAGGGGTAAAATGAATTAAAATACAAAATTAAAAGCCAATTTTGCTTATCTTCAACCCCATGGCCGAATATAGCATGGAGAAACCATGGGTAGGGTTTTTCAAGCTTCCAAGCTCGATTGTAAGTCCGTTCTAGCCTCGTTTTTAATGATTTTTACGTTTTTGGAGTTCCGGTAGCTCGATTAAGCTTATGCTAGCAATAATTCAACCTAGGGTTCATATTTGGAAAAATACCCATAGGTGAAATTTGTGTATTTTGATGTTTTATGATAGAATATGAGGTTTTAAATTATGTTAGACAACTTGTGCTACTCGGTTTTAAGCGAAAACTAGCAAAAAGGCTTAATCGGTAAAAATACCTAATAGTCATAAGTACATGTTAGAGTGAGAATTTGATGTTGCTATAGAAGGGGAAAATGATCAGCATGTCATAAAACATAAGAAAATAGGCTGAAGTTTAATTTAGGAGCTTTGGGGCAAAAGTGTAAATATGCAAAAGTTTAGGGGCAAAACTGTAATTTTTCCAAAATATGATTTTGGGTCAATTTGAATAATGTGAGTCCTAATTATACTATATTTTAAATGATAGAGCAAGGAAAACTAAAATTCGGGCTAAAATGGGAAAAATACCAAGTTGTGGACGAAATGGTAAAAGTAGCCATTTTCGCATACGAGGTAAGTTGATATGCAAATGTTGGTAACATAGTTATTATTTTAAATGTTTTAATGTTATTTAAATGATATGATAATTATTATGAAATATTATACTTGTGATAATTGTTTGATAATATGTCAAATTATGTGATATATTTGGAAAATGTGAAATACTACCGAGTATCGGTATCGACATTCCGTAGAAGATGGTTGAGACACATGATTGGGAAAAAGGTCCCGTTGAACCTTAGGAATGGATTAGGATACAAGTGGCATGTCACTAGGATGGTTGAGCATCCGAACTCGTTGAGTTGAGTCCGAGTTCACTTATGGATGCGAATGTCCGAACTCGTTGAGTTGAGTCCGAGTTCGAGAGATGTAACTAGGCATCCGAGCTCGTTGAGTTGAGTCCGAGTTCACTTATGGATGCGAACGCCCGAGCTCGTTGAGTTGAGTCCGAGTTCACTTATGGGCGGGTTATATGGTAGCTTGGCTACATATGTGGCACTTATGTGCAAACTTTCCATGTATCCGAATTATATTCCGATGTGTTCAACGGGTAAAATTCTACTCAAATGGAGGAATACTCAAGATGAAAGGGACGTATTGGTAAGTGTTGTGAAATGGATACTTTGAACAGGTATGTACTTAACCCTCGGGTTGAAAACTCGATATAACAACAATATGGTAAGATGATAAATGAAAATGTGATATGAATGTCTCGGTGATGATTATGCAAATGATGTTTTATGTTTGCTTATATAGTTATGTTACTTGCTATTTGCATGTGAACTTACTAAGCATTTATGCTTATTCCCTCCTTTTCATTCCTTGTAGTGTTGACAAGCCAACTCGGAAATCGAAAATGGTCGGAGGCACGCTCACACTATCCATATACCATCTTGGCATAATGGCTTGTATATTTTGAGTATGGCATGTATAGCATTATAATCATTTTGTGTATATAGTCTTATGATATGGTTATTGAGTGGTATGGAAATGCTTGGTAATGATTAGCCATTGGAATGACTAATCATGATCATATTTGGTGTTATGTATGCTAAATTGCTAGCTAATCCATGGAAACCATGAAATAGGTAAAATTTACCATAAAATAGATTCAGTCAGCAGCAGTGACGTGAGTTTGAAAAATCACTAAAAATATTAGAGATACAATTAGATGATGAATAATATATGGAATTGAAGAATTATGAGTCTATTTTCATATGGATGGAACAAAACAGGTATATGAGTTATATTTTATGAGATGTTTAAATTTTTGTGAAACAGGGCCAGAGCGATTTCTGGATCCCCTATTCTGACTTTGGAAATTCACCATAAATTTTACAAAGATAATTAGAAGTCATGCTTTATATTTACAGATTCCTTATTGAGTCTAGTTTTATTAGAGACAAATGGCATAGTCATTGAAGCTCTGTATAGGGAGATATCTGATTCGTAATACACAGAGGTCAGAGTAGTCGAACCCTGAAATAGGGGAGACTTTAACTAATAAACTGTACTAATTGGCCCGACCAAAAATTCTAGAAAAAAATTAGTAGATAGATATATGAGTCTAGTTTCAGGAAAAATTTAGGGAATTATATTTTGAGTTTCGAAACTAGATATATGATTTTTAAAGCGACTGTGATGCAGTTAGCCAGCTTGTCTGGAAATTTTAAAATGAATTGTATGAGCTGTTTAAGTAATGAATTAAGTCCGTTAACACCTCGTGTTCGACTCCGGCAACGGTCTTGGGTACGGGGCGTTACAAGTTTAGTCAATTCTAGGATTAACATAGCGTGTGAGAGTCTAGCTATACATGCCATAGATATGAATTGTGATAGTGTGATGATTCATGACAGCTAAAAATGTGTTTTTAATATAGTAAATGGATCCCGAACGAGTGATAGCTGATGATGTTAAGAGCAATGCACCCACTCCCACTCAAAGGGCAATGCCAGTCGAATCTAGGCCGATATCTAGTAGTTAGGGGGGAAAGGTTAAGCAAGCCTTCTTCCAAATGATGACTGAGTGGTACACAGAATTTATACGAACGAATCCGGCTATTCAACAACCTCCACTCCCACCTGTTCCTCAACAAGTCTCGGTTGTGCCAGAAGTAATAGATCTGATTTGACTGAGTAAGACACCTATTGATAAGATTTGTAAACATAGGGCTGAAGAGTTTCGGGCTACGGTTGATGATGATGCCGAAGGGGCTGATTTCTGGCTTGAGAACACTCTCCGAGTATTCAATGAGTTGTCTTGTACTCCAGAAGAATGCATTAAATGTGTAGTATCTTTGCTTAGAGATAATGCATATCACTGGTGGAAAACGTTGACATCGGTGGTTCCTAGAGAATGAGTTACTTGGGAATTCTTTCAGACCGAGTTCCAGAAGAAGTACATAAGCCAGAGATTCCTTGATCAGAAAAATAAAAAGTTTTTGGAATTAAAACAAGGCTGGATGACTATTATAGAATACGAAAGAGATTTTGTACATTTGAGCAAATATGCTTGGGAATACATGTCTATTGAAGAGATTATGTGCAAAAGATTTGTTGATGGATTGAATGAAGATATAAAGCTATTAGTCGAGATACTTGAGCTAAAAGAATTTGTAGTACTGGTTGAGAGGGCTTGTAAAGCCGAGGACCTCTGTAAAGAAAAGAGAAAAGTGGATACAGAGGCGAGAGATTCGAGGAAGAGATCGATGAATAAATCTTATCATTCCTCATCGAAGAAATTAAGAGATTACTTAATCGATCGACAACTTCAACGGGATATCAGGATAGAGATCGCGGGAAGCAATACACTAATCCTAAAGCTCAAGCCACATCGGTATCAAGCGTTGGCAACATAAAAGATGTTAAACCTAAGTGTCAACAATGTGGAAGATGGCATTTTGGAGAGTGCTGGGGAAAAAGTAATAACCGAGCTTGTTGCAGTTGTGGTTCACTAGATCACTTTATAAAAGATTGCCTAGAGTTAGCTGAAAAAGATAATGCTCAGAATGTGAGGCCGAGTAACATTGCAACTAGAGGTAAGCCACCGAGAAACATGGGAAATACGAGTGGTGGTAGAGGTGAAACATGAGACACTTTAGTGAGATCTGATGCTAGAGTACCTGCACGAGCCTACGCTATTCAAGCACGAGAAGAAACGTCATCTCCAGATGTTATTACCGGTACTTCCACTCTCTATGATACTAAAGTTATTGCATTGATAGATCTAGGGTCTACTCATTCGTATATATGTATGAATTTAGTATCCAGTAAGACTTTACCTGTAGAGTCTACTAAATTTGTGATTAGAGTATCAAACTCCTTAGGCAAGTGTGTATTGGTTGATGAAGTGCGCAAGAATTGTACATTGATGATTCGGTGTAATTGTTTTTTGGCCGATTTGATGTTGCTACCATTTGACCAGTTTGACATAATTCTGGGTATAGGTTGGCTAACGTTGCATGATGTGGTCGTGAATTGTAAACAAAAGATGATTGATTTGAGATGTCAGAGTAATGAGATTATCCGAATTGAATCAGATGGTTTGAACGGATTGTCGGTAGTGATTTCAATGATGCTAGCTTAGAAATATGTGAGAAAGGGTTGCGAAGCTTATTTAGCTTATATGCTTGAGACAAAAGTGATTGAAAAGAAGATTGAATCAGTGCCAGTTGTTTGTGAATATCCAGATATGTTTCCTGATGAGTTATCGGGTTTACCACCGATCCGAGAGGTTGAATTTGGTATTGAATTAATGCCAAGGACTACTCCAATTTCGATAGCTCCATATAGAATGGCACCGACTAAATTAAAAGAGTTGAAAGCTCAGTTGCAAGAATTGACAGATAGAGGCTTTGCACGACCGTGTTATTCTCCCTAGGGTGCACCAGTTTTGTTTGTAAAAAAGAAAGACAACATGATGAGAATGTGCATTGATTATCGTCAGTTGAACAAAGTGAATATTAAGAACAAATATCCACTACCTCGAATTGATGATTTGTTTGATCAGTTGAAATGAGCTACCGTGTGTTCAAAGATAGATCTCAGATCGGGATATTATCAGTTGGGAGTAAAAGATTTAGATATTTCAAAAACTGCTTTCCGAACGAGGTACAACCACTACGAGTTTTCAGTTATGCCTTTTGGATTAATGAATGCACCTACTATTTTTATGGATTTGATGAACAGGATTTTCAAAAAGTATTTAGATTGATTTTTTGTCATATTCATTGATGACATTTTGATTTATTCACATGATGAAACTGAGCATGTCGAACATATGAGAATAGTGCTATAGACTTTGCGAGATAAGCAGTTATATGTGAGGTTTAGCAAATGTGAATTTTGGTTACGGGAAGTTGGTTTTCTGGGACATGTTGTGTCAGCAACTGGTATCTGAGTTGATTCGAGAAAGATTTCGGGTATTTTGGATTGGAAACCTCTAAAAATGTTTCTAAAGTTTGCAGTTTTCTTAGACATGCTGGTTATTATCGAAGGTTTGTAAAAGGCTTTTCAATGATCGCGACTCCGTTAACGAGAGTACTTCAGAAAGATGTGAGGTTTGAATGGTCCAAGAAGTTTCAAAAAAGCTTTGATTAGTTGAAAGCCCTATTGACTGAAGCTCTAGTGTTAGTACAACCAGAATCGGGTAAAGAATTTATGATCTACAGTGATGCTTTGTTGAACGTCTAGGTTGTGTTTTGATGCAGGAAAACAAAGTCATAGCTTATGCCTCGAGACAATTGAAGCCACACGAAAAGAACTATCCGACGCACGACATTGAGGTAGCTGCCATTATATTTGATTTGAAGATTTAGCGTCACTATCTGTTTGGTGAGAAATGTCACGTTTATTTCGATCATAAAAGTTTGAAATATCTGATGACTCAAAAAGATTTGAATCAACGACAGCGAAGATGGTTAGAGTTGTTAAAAGACTACGAGCTTGTAATTGACTACCATCTAGGAAAAGCCAGTGTTGTTGCTGATGCTCTAAGTAAAAAATCATTGTTTGTATTGCATGCAATGAATACTCAGTTAAATTTTTCTGAAGATGGTTCAGTTTTAGATGAGTTCAAAGCAAAACCGTTATTTATTCAGCAGATTTACGAAGCTCAGAAGGTTGATAATGAATTGTTAGCAAAAAGGGCTCAGTGTGATGTGAATACTGATTCAGAATTTTGAGTTGATGTTAAAGGTTGTTTGAGATTCAGAGACTGAATATGTGTATCGAGAAATTCAGAGTTGATTTAGATGATTTTAAATGAAGCTCGTAGCAGCCAGTTATCTATTCATCCGGGTAGTGCTAAAATGTATAATGATCTAAAATAACTATATTGGTGGCATGGTATGAAATGAGATATCTCAGAATTTGTTTCAAAATGCTTAATTTGCCAGCAAGTTAAAGCTGAATATCAGGTTCCGTCTGGGTTACTTCAACCGATTATGATTCCTGAGAAGAAATGGGGTAAAATCACGATGGATTTTATATCGGGTTTACTTCTGTCACCGAGTAAGAAAGATACAATCTGGGTTATTGTGGATAGATTGACTAAATTGACTTATTTCATTCCGGTTCATACAAATTATTCACATGATAAGCTTGTTGAGTTGTATATTTCTCAGATTGTGAAATTACACGGAATACCTATTTCTATTATTTCGGATAGAGATTCGAGGTTTACATCACGATTTTGGGAGAAACTGCAATATGCATTAGGTACAAAACTACATTTTAGCACTGCTTTCCACCCTCAGATGGATGGTCAATCCAAATGAATTATTCATATACTCGAGGATATGTTGAGATGCTGTATTCTTGAGTTTGAGGGTATGTGGGAACGACACTTGTCATTGATTGAATTTGCATTTAATAATAGCTTTCAATCGAGTATCAAAATGGCTCCTTATGAAGCTTTATATGGTCAGAAATGTCGAACATCGTTGTACTGGATAGAACTTAGTGAGAATAAGATTCACACGATTGATATGACTAGAGAAACAGAAGAAAAAGTGAAAGTAAAACGAGATAGTTTGAAAGCAGCTACGGATCATCAAAAATCGTATGTAGATTTAAAAAGAAAAGATATGGAGTTTAAGATCGGTGACAAAGTGTTTTTGAAAGTCTTACCGTGGAAGAAAGTACTTCGATTTGTCAGAAAAGGCAAGCTGAGTCTGAGGTTCATCGGGCCGTATGAGATTGCCGAGTGTATTGGGCCAGTTTCTTATAGATTGTTGTTGCCACCAAAGCTAGAAACGATTCACAATGTATTCCATGTATCAATGCTACGAAGATACAAATCATTTCCTTCGCATGTTATTTCCACAACTGAGGAAGAAATTCAGCCTGATATGTCTTATGAAGAAGAACCGATACAGATTTTAGCTCATGAGATCAAAGAGTTAAGAAATAAAAAAATAGAATTAGCGAAAGTGTTGTGGCAACGACACAGGGTTGAAGAAGCTACATGGGAACTCGAGGATGCTATGAGAAAGCAATATCCAAACCTATTCACTGGTAAGATTTTCGGGGACGAAAATCCCTAAGGGGGAGTGTTGTAATAGCCCGATTCAGACCCTAGTCAGAATAATGGTTTCGGGACCACTAATCTGAGTCAGAAAAATATTTTGATATTATTTTTTGTGCTTATAATATGTGAATTAGCATGTGTGAAAGTTTCGTATGAAAATTTTCTCATTTGTGTGCTTAATTTGCAAAAAAGACCTAATCGCATAAATTGTAAAAGTGGCTAGTCAATTGTTAAAGTGTTTAACTTCTATGTCTCTTTAAATGAGAGGTCCATATGATACAAATGGACCATTGGTTTAATAAATGGACAAGTATGGACAATAGTTAGTGGAATTTTAATGAAATAGCTAAGGTTAATTTTGTAATTTATGTATTAAGTTATGATTAAATAAAAAAAAGGTAAAAGATGAATGTGTTCATCTTCTTGCCGATAATATCAAATAAAAAGAAAGGTTGATGCTCAACTAGGGTTCGGCTATATTTAAGCTCAATTAGGTAAGCATTCGAGCTTGGTTTTTGATGATTTTTATGTTTTTGTGATTGTTGTTAAGTGTTTTAGCTAGACCATGCTTAAATTCATGAAATTGTTGATAATTTGATGAGATGCCATTGTTGAATTCTTGAGATTTGTGATGTTAAATGATGAAATATGAAAGCTTAGTGCTTGATATACATGTTTTGTAAAGTGATTTTAAGGAAAAATACATATTAGGGATTAAATTGAGAAAAGTGTAGACTGAGGGGTTAAAATGTGAAATAAACGAAACATATGGGCCTATATGAACACCATGTATATTCGGTTAAGCATGTGTGTATGAATTTTTTATGTATTTTGTGATTTTGTGAATTAGGGACTAAAATGTAAAAATGTGAGGGCTAATTTGTAGAATGCCCTAAATATGTGTTTTTGGATTGATTTGAATGATTTGTTGAATAAAAGGGTTAATTTTGAATACATATAGATCAAGAAAAGAGGAATTCGGGTTTAGATCGAGGGAAATCGAAGGTTATTGAGTAAACGATCTGAATTATCAATCCCGATTACGAGGTAAGTCTGTACATGATAAATGATGCTGAAAATTAAGTTTAGTTGCTTTGATAATGCATAAATTGTATATATATTATTATGGTTTGAACATGATGATAAATCGACTATGTTCGGCACTAAGTGTGCGATTCAAGACAGCTTCGGCTATAAATAGCCCTAAGTGTGCGAATTGGAATAACTTTGGCTATACGAGGCACTAAGTGTACGATACTGAGATAGTTTCAATTATTTGAGATAGCACTAAGTGTGCGGGATTGTTACAACTTCGGTTAATCAATAAAGCACTAAGTGTGCGGAGTCTTAAAGTATGGAAAAACTTTTGAATGAAAAAATGTATTTGAACGAGAGGTGAGAATGAAATGAATAGATACGGGAAAGTTCAGGTATGTATAATACCTATGTGGTAGATGATACTATGTGTATGAAGCTTGATGAAATTATTTGAGCATATTATATATGTGATGGAATAGAATTGATGGGTGATTTGTAAATTACTAAGGGTTTATTATATAATGTTTTATATTATATAAATTGTCGATTATATTCAGTGTGAACTTACTAAGCTTCAAAGCTTACTATGTGAAATGTTCTTTATTTTACAGTGTTATAAAGCTAGCTCGGATCCAGGAATCATCAGCGACTCAATCACGCTATCGGACATCTATTTTGGTACCATTTTGAGAGTTGTATATATGGTATATGGCATGTATAGGCTAGTGATATTTTGGTATGTTTTGTGTTGTGGTTAGCCATGAGACTTGGCTTGTAAATATTGGTATGTATGACCTTTTAAGTTGGCCTAATTGGTATGTTTGATAAGTAAGAAATGTGATGTTTATAATGTTCATGCGATAGCTTAAATATGGGATGTTGAATTGGCAAGTTTTGTGGTATGAAATAGGTGATAAGATGATGAGATTATACTTTTGAAACTTATGTGATTTTTAATGATTTTGGTATATTTAGGTTGTGGAATTGAGTAGTAAGTTGGATGGTATTTGGATGTTATGCAATATGTGTGAAATGCTTTATTTGGTTGCCTATAAATGATGCAAAAATATTGTGGTTTTGGTGTGATTGAATTAGGTGGGAATTGTGGCTTAAACCAAGCCTAATTTTCACCCCACACGGTTGAGCACACGGGCGTGTGTCTTGATCGTGTGTCTGTTGTAATTTAGCTATTCAAGTCAGTCTTGAGCACAGCCTAGACACATGGGTGTGCCTGGTGGCCGTGCAAGGCACACAGGCTTGGTACATGGGTGTGTGTGGCCATTTCGAAGGGAACACGGGCTAGGCACATGGGCGTGTGGTCGGCTGTGTGACCCAAGTCAGTTTCAACCACGACTAAGGCACACGGGCGTGTCTTGTGGTTGTGTGGACAAGTCCGTATATATGTCTTATTTTGCCACGGCCTAGACACGTGGGTGTGTCGAATATCGTGTGAGGCACACAGCCTGTTCATATGGGCGTGTGACCTTTATAACTTTGAAAAATGTTTAATTTTCAAAAAAAAATTTATGAGCACGGTTTAGTCCTGACCCCTTTGTAAAGCATGTTTGAGGTCTCGTTAACCTAATATAAGGGACTTTGTGATGATGTATGACCTATGATATTATGATGATTGAGAAATGAATGCTAAATGTGTCGATCTGTCTGGTAACGCCTTTAACCTTATTCCGGCGATAGATACGGGTTAGGGGTGTTATAAGGCGTGTGGTTAGCTGTTTGACCCAAGTTAGTTTTGACCATGGCCAAGGCACACGGCCATGTCTCCGGCCGTGTGGTACAAGTTAGTATGTATGCCCTGTTTTCCTTAGACTAGACACACAGACGTGTCTAATGCCTTGTGAGGCACATGGCCTGTTCACACGGGCGTGTGATATTTGAAATGTTGAAAATTTTTCTAGGTTTCTGAAATTTTTATATGTTATCAACTTAGTCCCGAATGCATGATTAAAGCTTTGTATGCTTGATTTAAGTACATATTGAATGTGATTGAATGATATTGATTGAGATAAGATGTTATCAGATAAATGATTGTTCTAAATTGAGTTACAAGTCCGATAATGCCTCTTAACCTATTTCAGCAACGGTTACGGGTTAGGGGTGTTACATTTGGTTGGTATCAGAGCTACGGTTTAGTCGATTCTAGGACTAACGTAGCGTATATGAGTTTAGCTATACATGCCATATATATGAACTACGATAGTGTGATGATTCCTGACAGTGAAATGTGTTTTTATATAGTAAAATGGATCCCGAACGAGCCGTAGCTGATGATGTTGAAAGTAATGCACCCGCTCCCGCTCAAGGGGCAGTGCAATCCTATTCTAGACATGTTACTAGTAGCCATGAGGGAGAGGCTAAGCAAGCCTTCTTCCAAATGATGAATGAATGGATCACTCAGTATGTTAGAACAAACCTGGCTGCTCTCCAACCTTCGCACCCACAAGTTCCTATAGCTCTCCAAGTGGTAGATCCGATTCGTCTGAATAAGCCTCCAGTTGATAAGATTAGAAAATATAGGGCTGAAGAGTTTCGAGCTACTACTGATGATGATGCTGAGAGAGCTAAGTTTTGGCTCGAGAATACAATACGGGTGTTTGATGAAATGTCATGTACTCCCGTTGAATCCCTTAAATGTGCTGTTTTGCTTCTGAGAGATACAGCGTATCATTGGTGAAAAACGTTGATATCAGTGGTTCCAAAAGAATGAGTCACTTGGGAGTTCTTTCAGACTAAGTTTAGAAAGAAGTACATCAGTCAAAGATTCATTTATCAGAAATGCAAATAGATTTTTGAGGTGAAATAGGGCCGCATGTCTGTTACGGAATATGAGTGGGGATTTGTGAGATTGAGCCAGTATGTACGCGAATGTGTCTTGACTGAGGCAATTATGTGAAAGAGATTTGAAGATGGCTTGAATGAAGACATTAAGTTGTTAGTCGAGATTTTTGAAATAAAAGAATTTGTAGTGCTTGTTGAACGAGCATGTAAAGCTGAAGAGCTTGGGAAAGAGAAAAGAAAGGCCGACTCAGAGGCTAGAGATGCGAGAACGAGATCTGCAAGTAAATCATTTCGGTCTGAGTGAAAGAAATTTCGAGATGATTATAACCGCTCGAAGGTTAATGTGGGATATTCGAGTAGAGATCGTGCTAGATCATATTCGAACTTCAGAGCTCCAGGAACTTCAGTTGTAAGTGTTGGAAATGTTCGATCTGATCAACCTGAGTACAGACACTGTGGTAAAAGACTTCTGGGGAGTTGTAGATTGAATGATCGAGCTTGCTTTAAATGTGGATCCTTAGATCACTTTATTCGAGATTGCCTCAAGTTCATTGAACAAGAAATTGTACAGAATCTGAGGTCGAGTGGCATTTCAACTAGAGGCAGGCCTTCTAGAAATATGAGAAATGTGAGCAGTAGCTGAAGGGCTACTAAAGATACAGTTGTTCGATCTAAGGCTAGAGCACCTACTAGAGCCAACGCCATTCGAGCTCGTGAGGAAGCTTCGTCTCCAGTTGTGATTACTGGTATATTTACTCTTTATGATACTTCTGTGATTATATTGATAGATCTGGGATCAACAAATTTGTATGTATGCATGAATTTAGTATCCAGTAAGACTTTGCCTGTAGAGTCTACTGAATTTGTGATTAGAGTATCGAACCTCTTAAGCAGATATGTCTTGGTTGATAAATATGTAAGAACTATCTGTTGATGATTCAAGATTTCTGTTTTCTGGTGGATCTGATGTTGTTGACATTCGATGAATTTGATATAATTCTGGGTATGAATTAGTTGATACTGCATAATGCTATTGTGAATTGCAAACAGAAAACTATTGAATTGAAAAGTCAGAATGATGAGATAGTCCGAATTGAATCCAGTGATTTGAAAGGGATACTAGCTATGATATCTTCGATGAAAGCTCTAAATTATGTGAAAAGGGATGTGAAGCTCATTTTACGTATGTGATTGATACGAAAGTGACAGAAAGGAAAATAAAATCAGTGCCTATTGTTTGTGAATTTTCTGACGTGTTTCCTAAAAAACTTCCGGGATTACCTCCAATTCGAAAAGTTGAGTTTGGCATTGAGTTAGTGTTGGAGACGACCCCAATCTCAATAGCTCCGTTTAGAATGGCTCTGACAGAATTAAAAGAATTGAAGTCTTAGTTGCAAGAATTGACAAACAAAGGTTTCGCACGGCCGAGCTTTTCTCCCTGGGGTGCTCCCGTATTGTTTGTTAAAAAGAAAGACGGAACTATGAGAATGTGCATCGATTATCGACAACTCAATAAAGTAAGAATTAAGAACAAATATCCTTTGCCCAGAATAGATGATTTGTTTGATCAGTTAAAAGGAGCTACAGTGTTTTCAAAGATAGATTTGAGATTGGGTGACTATCAATTACGAGTTAAAGATTCTGATGTGCCAAAAACTACTTTCCGAACGAGGTATAGATATTATGAGTTTTTAGTTATGTCTTTCGGACTAACAAATGCACCTACTATTTTTATGGACCTAATGAATCAGATCTTTAGACAATATTTAGATCGATTTGTTGTCGTATTCATAAATGATATTTTGATTTATTCACGTGATAAAACTGAGCATGTCGAGCATTTGAGAGTTGTCTACAGACTCTGTGTGATAAGAAACTATTCTCAAAATTCAGTAAATGTGAGTCTGGTTACACGAAGTTGGTTTTCGGAGCCATAATGTATCAGCATCTGGTATCCCAGTTGGTCCAAACCAGATTTCAGCTATCTTAGATTGGAAGCCTTCGAGAAATGTTTTTGAATTCTGTCGTTTTCTAAGACTTGTTGGTTATTACCGACGGTTTGTAAAAGGCTTTTCTATGATCGCAACTCCGTTGAGGAAATTGCTTCATAAAGCTGTGAAATGTGAATGGTCTAAAAAGTGTCAGAAAAGCTTTGATCAGTTAAAAATCCTATTGACTGAAGCTCCAGTGTTAGTACAGCCAGAATCGAGTAAAGAATTTTTTCATTTACAGTGCTGCTTCGATGAACGGTTTAGGATGTGTTTTGATGCAAGAAGGCAAAGTTATAGCCTATTGATTGCGTGATTTCGTGATAGGTTTTAAATATTGATAATTACTCGTTCTTGAAACTGACTATTATCGCGATGTAGGCAAGTGTACCTATCGAACAATAGTATAGTTTTGGCAAGACCGGATTGTCGAACCCAAAGGAACTAAAAGTACTAGTAATGACTATTTTTTTATTACCTAGCCTAAGAAAAAAGAGGTTTTTATTTTAACTAACTAATTATCTAAAGTAAGAACTCACAGAGAATAGAATTGAGAAATTGCTTTTAGGAAAATCGTTTGAATGAAGGCAATACCTAAGGAAAAATCCACCTACACTGTACTTGTTATTTTGGCTCCGAATCAGACGATTTATTCATTTATTTTGTTCCGTAGAGATCCCTAAGTTATGTTATTATCCCTATTCAAGACTAATAACGTCTAACCCCTAGATTGAATAACCAAGACTTTTCTTTAATTAACACTCTAGGGTTGCATTAACTCGATCTATGGATCCCCTTATTAGGTTTCACCCTAATCTAGAAAAATCTTGTCACCCTATGTCTAGGCGCGCAATCAACTCCGCTTAATTATGACAAATGTACTCTTAAACAGGGTCTATTCCTCCTCTGAATAAGAGCTTATCTTGAATCAATATCCTGGGATATCAAAACAAGAATTAAGAACACATAATTGAGAATAAGTTAAATATTTATCATACGATTCAGAAAATAATAACAAGATTCGTCTTAGGTTTCATTCCCATTAGGTATTTAGGGGTTTTAGTTCATAACTAAACAAGAAAACATCTCAGAATAATAAAGAATACAAAACATAAAGAAAACCCAAAACTCCTGAAGGTAAATTGAGGAGAGATCTTCAGTCTTGATGATGAATTCAGCTTCTGAGATGGATCAATCGGCTTTCTTGGGGGAATTCCTTGCCCCCTATTCTGTGTGTCCCTTTTCTTCCTCCTCTAGGGTGTATTTATAGGCTTTGGAATGCCTAAGAGCCCTCAAAATTAGCCTTTTCCGAATTGGACTCAACTTGGGCTCGGCAGGGACACGCCCGTGTCCAATTACTTCAGGCCGTGCTCGAGCCTGCCAAATTGAAACGGTTGTGTGGTCCGCCCGTGTGAGAAGGTCCAGGCCCTATTGATTTCGTACTTTGGCCCATTTTCTCAGTTTTTGGCCCGTTTCTCGTTCCTTTCACTTTCCTATGCTCTCCTAGGTATAAAACATGAAATTAAAACATTAGGAGCATCAAATTCACCAATTCTAATAGGAAATCATCTATAAAATGCGTTAAACATGGGGTAAAAATATGTATAAATTACGGTTTATCACCTATGCCTCGAGATAGTTAAAGCCACATGAAAGGTTTTATCTGACTCACGATCTTGAATTAGCTGCTATTGTATTTGATACGTGATATTTGTGACAGGTTTTAAATATTTATAATGAATCGTTCTTGAAACTAACTATTTTCACGATGAAGGCAAGTGTACCTATCGAACAGGAGTATAGCTTTAGCAAGACCGAATTATCGAACCCAAAGGAACTAAAAATACTAATATCAACTTTCTTTTTATTATCTAGCCTAAAAAAAATAAAAGGGTTTTGTTTATCTAAATTAAACTAAGAAATCACAGAAAAGAAATTTCAGGAAAATACTTTTTGGAAAACTCGATTGATTAAGACAATACCTAAGGAAAAATTCACCTAGACTTCACTTGTTATTTGACTCTAAATCGGACGATTTATTCATTCAACTTTTTCCGTAGAGATCCCTAAGTTATATTATTATCTCTCTCGAGACTAACAATGTCTAACCCTAGTTTGAATAATTGAAATCTCTTTCTAATTAACGCCCTAGGGTTACATTAACTTGATCTATAGATCCCCTTATTAGGTTTCACCCTAATTCGGTAAAATCTTGTCACCCTATCTCTAGGCGCACAACCAACTCCGCTTAATTATGACAAATTTACACTTAGACAGGGTCTATTCCTCCTCTGAGTAAGAGCTTAACTTGAACCAATATCTTGGAATATCAAAACAAGAATTAAGAACACATAATTAAGAACAAGTCGAATAATTATCATACAATTCAGATAATAATAACAAGATCCATCTTGGGTTTCATTCCCCTTAGGTATTTAGGGGTTTTAGTTCATACTAATGAAAGATAACATCTCAAAAGAATAAAAATAACAAAACATAAGAAAACCCAAAAACTTCTAAGGGAATTTGAAGGGAGATCTTCAGTCTTGATGGCGAATCCGGCTTCTGAGATGGATCGATCGGCTTTCCTTGAGCAATTCCTTACTTCCTCCTGTGCGTCCCCTGTCTAAGTGCCTCATCAATTGTTTAAATAGGCTTTGGAATGCCTAAGAGCCCTCAATATTGGCCTTTTCCGGTTGGACTAAACTTGGGCTCGGTAGGGACACGCCCGTGTGACATGCCCATGTGCGATTGCTTAAGGCCGTGGTCAAAGCTATTAAATGGGCACGGGCGTGTAATCTACCCATGTAAATCGTGCTTTGACCTTCCCAAAGGGATACAGCCGTGTGGTTTGCCCGTGTGAGTAAGTCCAAGCCGTGTTGATTTTGTACGTTGGCCCATTTTCTCTATTTTTGGCCCATTTCTCGTTCCTTTCACTCTCCTATGCTCACCTAAGTATAAAACATGAAATTAAGGCATTAGGAGCATCGAATTCACCAATTTTAAGGAAAAATCATCCATAAAATGTTCTAAGTATGGGATAGAAATATGTATAATTTACGATTTATCAAATACCCCCACACTTAAGCATTTGCTTGTCCTCAAGCAAAATCCTCAACTCATAATCAAAATAAATTCTTCTCAACTTATAATTTCTATCGATAATTGGAAACACAAAAATTTATATACTTTTTCATACCCAATTCTACTTAAATTCATGCAAATTCGGTGAAATTCTTGTCAAAAAAATAATTAAATATTATAAAAGAATTAAATTATGTTAAAAATATGAACATAATGAATTTTAATTAATTTTTTAGTTAATTTTGATTAAATTTAGTTATTTTTGACAGAATTACACAATTGGAGAAAAAGGGCCCGGTGAACACTGCGAGAAGAACAAAACCGAGAGCAATTTAAAGTATCGAGGCCAATTAATTTCCAGCCCAAGACGGTCCAGAAATGTGTATTAATTCATAATTAAATTAATTATAATTTATTTCCTATTTAATTTAGGTTAAATGAATTAATTTTAATTAATTATGAAGAAAGGGCCTAGTGAACCGCACTGGTTGAACCGAATGAAGTGAGCCGAACCAGCCACTAATTGGGCTAACCAGAACCGTCCATTGGCTGACCCAAACCAGAAAATTAGCTGATAAAATATCCTTGCAAAAAGGCCTTGGAAAACCTCCAAATTGCATTCAAACCCCACTTTTATTTTAGGCTTTGTAGATTTGCCCCGGCCTATTTTTAGCAAGGTTGAAAGCTTCAACCTTGCCATGTGTGTGGCCGGCCATGGGAGGGCTCTCTTGGCTGCTGAATTTGCTATTTTTAGCAGCCCTCTTCAGTTATAAAAGCCACCCTATGCTGCCCATTTCAAAACATCCCTCAACATCCCTCATTCTACAACATTCTCTCATCCTCTCTTCACTTCTCTCAAAGTTTCCTCTCCATTTTTCCATCCCATTTTCCCTTCCTCTTGTTCCGATTTCATCTTTTGAGAAAGAGGTGTTCTTCAGCCATATTGGGAAGAAATCAAGGATTCATAGAAGCCTTGCTCGGTGAAGACAACGGAGACTAAGAACGGAGCAACAGTCAAGCTGTAGAGAAACACTGGATTTGCTTTCTGTTCCCTTTCTTTTTAATTTCTATTGTTTTTATGATGAAAATATCTATGAAAAATATTATTTTTGAAATGGTTATTTTAATCAATTTATCTTGAATTTAATTCGTGTTGGGTTGATTATATTTTGCCTACTTGAATTATTAAATTAGTGTTTATGCTGTTATAGGCCTCAGTGAAATGCTTGATTAAGTAAAATCATGCTTAGGTTATCTGGCATTATAATTGTTTAGATAACTAAAGAATTAATTGTTTAAACGGATTGAAATTGCAATTAATGGACTCAGTACTTAATCGGTGCATGTTTAATTCTTCTAAGGTAACTGAAAATTAAATCAGCATTGTATTTGGCGATACATATGCCTTGCATAACTAGCAAAATTGTTGTGATTAAATTGTTTCAAGGTATGGCTACTTTGTTACTTCACATGATCTTTTACATGTTTATTAAGTTGAATTAATCGGTTGAATCGACATAGGAATATGCGAGAGATAATTTAATTCAATAAGTATGTATGTGCGATAGCATGTTTACTTTATTAAATCTGTTTAGTCGGTTGAATTGGCATAGGGATATGTTCAAGAGATAAATGGAATTCTTTTAATTAGTAAATATGTTCATAAGTTTGCAAATTACTGGGTTGCCATGAATTTATTCATAATAGCATAATCACGAATTTAATATTTCTAAGTTAAACAGGTATAATTAATCCAACACAATTATATCATCTTGATTAAATCTTAATTGAAATTGTGCACAAGAACTCTTTTATTTTATTTAAATTGTTTGCTTAGTTTGAAAATCTTAGTTTATAAATCACTCTTTTCAAACCAAAATTATTTTTACCTCACCAAAGTGTTTTAATTAATTTCATAAATATTGCTTTTTACAGTCCCTGTGGTTACGATAACTCGACATTTACTTGTCACTTTATTACTTGTTACGATTGTGTACACTTGCACATTTGCACCGTTCCAAGTTTTTGGCGCCGTTTTCGGGGGCTGTTTTAAAAAAAACATTATTTGTGAATTTATTTTTACATTTTGGTTCTTTTATTTTCTTGTTCAATTTTACTTAATTAATTCTTCTCTGATTATTTCAGGTGTTTATGAGTATTGACCGAATTATTGACTTACTCCCAATGGACCCTGAAGTAGAACAAACCTTTCGCCAACGAAGAAGACAAGCGGACCAGAGAAGGACCGAAGAGATGAATTTCGAGAATATCAATCAAGGAAACGGAACAAACCTTGCTTAAAATCCTTTCCTTATTGCTGATGATAGGGATAGAGCTTTACGACAATATTCCGTGCCAGTTTTTAATGACCTTAATCCAGGTATTAGAAGACCTGAGATCGAGGCACAACAATTCGAGCTGAAGCCAGTCATGTTCCAGATGCTTCAGACAGTGGGCCAGTTCAGTGGAATGCCTACTGAAGATCCTCATCTTCATTTAAGATTGTGTATGAAGGTGAGCAACTCTTTCAAGCTAGCCGGAGTACCTGAAGATGCATTACGATTAAAACTATTCCCGTACTCGCTGAGGGGCAGAGCTTGAGCCTGGTTAAACTCACTGCCACCGAACTCGATTTCTACATGGCAAGAGTTAGCAGAGAGATTTCTTGTGAAGTATTTCCCGCCTAGCAAGATTGCTAAGCTGAGAATAATGCTTTCCAACAAATGGATGATGAGTCCTGGTATGAGGCATGGGAAAGATTCAAAAAGTTATTATGAAAGTACCCTCATCATGGAATTCCGCATTGCATCCAACTTGAGACATTTTATAATGGTCTCAACGCTCACACAAGGATGGTAGTAGATGCTTCTGCTAACGGTGCTATCTTATCTAAGTCTTACAATGAGGCTTATGAAATCATCGAGAGGATCGCCAGTAACAATTATCAGTGGCCAACCAATTGAGCAACGTCAGGAAGACGAGTTGCTGGACTCCATGAAGTGGACGCTCTCACTTGCATCCCAGGTATCTTCAATATCTTCAATGTTAAAGAATGTTACCACTAATGGGTCTAACAGTTTTGCAGCTCAACCACCTAACCAATATGAGAATATAGCCTGTGTCTATTATGGGGAAGGACATGTGTTTAAAGAATGTCCGTCAAACCTAGAATCCATGTACTACATAGGTAATCAGAACCAGAACCGAGGAAAGCAAGGGTTGCAATCCAACTTTTACAACCCATCGTGGCAAAATCACCCCAATCTTTCCTGGAGTAACCAAGGGGTTGGAGGTAGTAACAACTATGCCCAACCTAGACCAACCCATCCGCCTAGTTTTTACAGCAAGTTCAGAAACCAGTTCAGGCTGAATCGACCAATAGCTTAGAGAATTTATTAAAGGCATACATGGCGAAGAATGACGCCACTCTAAGGAATTTGGAGAATCAAGTGGGCCAGCTTGCTACTGAACTTAGGAACCGTCCACAAGGTGCTCTACCTAGTGATATGAAAAATTTGAGAAATCCGGGGAAGGAGCATTGTAAAGCACTAACATTGAGGAGTGGAAAAATGGTAGAGCCCAATATCATTGAAGCTAAAAAGGAGCATGCTGAAGCTCAAGATTCGGAAGAAGTTCAACCGAGTGTTGAAGTTTCTGTTCCACTAGAACCAAAACTTGCAAAACTTGAAAAGGTAACTTCAGAACCAGCTAATTCTGATCAGCCAACCATTTCGTTAGCAGTAGAATTGCCACCAAAGACAAATCAACCAGTACCAAATCCAGTATATAAACCTCCACCACCTTACCCTCAAAGACTCTAGAAGTAAAAACAGGAGGTCCAATTCAAGAAGTTCCTTGACGTACTCAAGCAACTTTATGTCAACATCCCGTTGGTTGAAGCACTTGAATAAATGCCAAATTACGTAAAATTCATGAAAGATATCCTGTCCAAGAAGAGAAGACTGGAGAATTTGAGATGGTAGCTTTGACGAAGGAATGCAGTGCATATCTGCAAGACAAATTACCCCCTAAACTGAAGGATCCTGGGTGTTTTACCATTCCATGCAACATTGGAGCAGTTTATTGTGGTAAGGCACTATGTGACTTGGCACAAGTATCAACTTGATGCCTATGTCGATATTTAAGAAATTGGGCATAGGTGAAGTTCGACCTACTACGGTTACACTTCAGCTAGCAGATTGATCCTTAGCACATCTAGAAGGAAAAATTGAGGACGTATTGGTACGTGTAGATAAGTTTATCTTTCCTGCTGATTTTGTAATTTTAGATTTCGAAGCAGACAAAGAAGTACAATAATCCTGGGGAGGCTGTTCTTAGCAACCGGAAGGACACTTATTGATGTGTAGAGGGGCAAACTTACTATGCGCGTTCAGGACGATCAAGTAACATTTAACATTTTCAAGTCAATGCGATTTCTTGATGTAATAGATGATTGTTCTGCAGTATCCAACTTAGAGGATTTAATAGTGGAGAAGAAACTCAACTCTGTTGCGGATCCTCTGGAAAGAATTTTGACATCAGACCCTCCAAGTGATGAAGAGAAGGATGGAAACTTAGCTTTGCTAGAAGCTAATCAAAAGGGGTTTAATCCACAATCCCATTTTGTATCTTTAGATTTAGAGGAGAGAGATTACACAGAACGAAAAGCGTCAATCGAGGAGCCACCTAAACTAGAACTCAAGGTATTACCTTCTCATTTAAAATATGTTTATTTAGGTGACGCTTCTACTCTGCCTGTGATTGTTTCAACAGAGTTAACTACTGAGCAAGAAGAGAAACTTATCTTAGTTCTGAAAAAATTTAAGAAGGCTATCGGATGGACCATAGCCGATATTTGCGGTATTAGTCCATCTGTATCCATACACTAGATCATCTTGGAAGATGGTGAAAAAGGGATGATCGATGGACAACGAAGGCTGAACCCCATCATGAAAGATGTAGTGAAAAAACAGATTATCAAGTGGTTAGATGCGGGTATATTTACCCCATCTCAAACAGTTCATGGGTAAATCCGGTCCAGTGCCTACCAAAGAAAGGAGGTATCACTGTCATAGAGAACGAGACTAATGAGTTGATACCGACTAGAACAGTTACGAGATAGAGAATCTGCATCGATTACCAAAAGCTAAACAAGGGAACTAGGAAGGATCACTTCCCTTTGCCGTTCTTAGACAAGATGCTGGATAGACTCGCGGGGCGAGATTACTACTATTTTCGTGATGGATACTCATGGTACAACCAGATTACGGTAGCACCAGAAGATCAACACAAGACCACATTCACCTGCCCGTACGGTACATTTTCATTTAGACGTATGCCATTTGGTTTACGTAATGCACCTGCTACATTTCAAAGATGTATGAGTCTATTTTCACTGACATGGTTGAGAAATTTTTAGAAGTTTTCATGGATGAATTTTCAGTGTTTGGAGATATGTACGATGATTGCTTAGCCAATCTTTTCCCGTACGATGACATGCCCGTGTTCCCCAATTTTTGCCCGTGTGATTCGTAAATTTTGAATTTGGGCGTGTTTGACATTTGGCCCATGCCCGTGTTCCTTGGGCGTGTGGGTGCAGATGACCGTGTCACACTGCCGTGTCTATCTTCGTTCGCTTCTCCCACGCCTGTGTTAATCTGGCAGGTTTGACCACGGGTTCTAGACACGGGTGTGGCAAATGCCCATGCTATTTTCTCAAGTTCATCCAGGTTCCACGACACAGGCGTGTCGCACGCCTGTGTTGTTTTGGAAGATTCACCCACAGTCCTAATGCACGGCTGTGGCGACTTATCGCATCCCGTGTTGGGGAAAATTTCGCCCTGTTTTCACACGGCCTAAGGCACGCCCATGTGCCTGGCTGTGTGTGCTTTAGAAAGCCCGCGTTCCATGAGTCAGTTAGTATGTTAGATGTTAAAACTAAAATTATAAGAAATTAATATTTTTAGTGCTCGGGTTGCCTCCCAAGAAGCGCTTATTTATAGTCTAAGCTCGACTTACCTCTCTGGTGTGTGATCATGGTGGATCGAGGAGTTTACACTCCTCATCCTTGCTATAAATTTTATCAACATAAGGTTTAAGACGAGTACTATTTACCTTGAACGTGCCAAATTTGGGGTGATTTACCTCAACCGTACCATATGGAAAAATGTTAGTTACCGTAAGAGGGGTTTCTTCATTCGTTTCAAAAGTGGCGATTTGAGGATCTACTGTATCTAGTAGTACTTTGTCTCCAACTTGAAGTTGATTTGGTGAGGCATTGAGCTCGTTCTAGCGTAGTTTTGGTTTATCGTGTTTTTTCGGTTTAAATGTCAGCCATTCATCTAACTCCTCGATTTGTAACCTTCATTCTTCATGGGTAGGTTCTTCGTTGTGGATTGAACATGGTTGATGTGTGTCCTTCAAACTTATTTCCTGCAAAATAGGTTGCACTGTATGATCAGTCTTAGTAGAACAATTTGTACAATCACCTTCAATTTTCGATGTGTTGTTCGGGTTGCAAGCTTGAAGGCTGATTGTTTCGTCTTCTACATGAAGTGTGAGTTCACCTATGCCAACGTCAATAATTGTTCTAACAGTTACTAAAAAAGGCCTTCCCAAAATTAAAGGAACATTACTGTCCTCTTTTATGTCTAAAACAACAAAATCAACTGGGAATATAAATTTGTCAATTTTAACGAGTACGTCTTCAATGATACCCCTAGGAAATCTGACAGTTTTATCTGCTAATTGAATACTCATCCTAGTTTGTTTGGGTTTCCCTAGACCTAGTTGCTTAAACAATTTGTAAGGCATAACATTGATACTAGTCTCTAGATCAGCCAACGCATTATTAACATCTAAACTACCAATTAAACAAGGAATCATAAAACTCCCTAGATCTTTTAGTTTGTTGGTTAGCTTATTCAGAAGAATGGCTGAGCAAACCGCGTTCAGCTCCATATGCGACCTTTCATCTAACTTTCATTTATTTGCTAAGAGTTCCTTTAAAAATTTGACTGCATTGGGAATTTGCGAAAGTGCTTCAATAAACGGTAGGTTAATATGTAGTTTCTTTAAAAGTTTAAAGAATTTACCAAATTGTTCGTCTGAGCGGTCTTTCCTTGTCGCATTGAGCTTTATCAACTAAGAATATAAATTTGTGAATTTTAACGAGTATGTCTTCAATGATACCCCTAGGAAATCTGACAGTTTTATCTGCTAATTGAATGCTTATCCTAGTTTGTTTTGGTTTCCCTAGACCTAGTTGCTTAAACAATTTGTAAGGCATAACATTGATACTAGCCCCTAGATCAGCCAACTCATTATTAAGATCTAAACTACCAATTAAACAAGGAATCATAAAACTCCCTGGATCTTTTAGTTTGTTGGGTAGCTTATTCTGAAGAATGGCTGAGCAAACCGCGTTCAGTTCCACATGCAACCTTTCATCTAACTTTTGTTTATTTGCTAGGGGCTCCTTTAAAAATTTGACTGCATTCTACATCTGTGAAAGTGCTTCAATAAACGGTGGGTTAATATGTAGTTTCTTTAAAAGTTTAAGGAATTTACCAAATTGTTCGTCTGAGCGGTTTTTCCTTGTCGTATTGGGGTATGGCACACAAGGTTTATATTCTGTACTTACTGATTTTTGTTCGTTTTGGCCTACCTCATTCTTAACTTCATTTACCACCGGTTCTGACCTTGGTTTTGCAACTAACCCTTCCTTATATTGAATGGCAATTGTGTTGAGTTTCTCCATTGGGTTAGATTCAGTGTTGCTTGGCATGCTACCTTGTGGTTGTTCGAAAATCAACTTGGCGAGTTGTCCAACTTGAGTTTCGAGCCCCCGGATTAATGCTTGTTGATTTCTGAGTGCCTTCTCGGTATTCTAAAAATAAGTCTCTGACACCGAGATGAATTTGGTTAGCATCTCCTTAAGGTTCGACTTTTTCTCCTGCTGGTATGGTGGTTGCTGAAAGCTTGGAGGGGGTGGTGGTTTTTGATTTGCTTGGCCTCCCCATGAAAAATTTGGGTGATTCCTCCAACTTGCATTGTAAGTCTTGCTATAACGATTGTTTTGAGATCGAGGATTATTACCCATGTAATTTAATTGCTCATTCTCCATGTTGTGGCCATAAGGTGGGTATTCTGAATTGCTCGATCCACCTCCATTTGCTTCACACTGCATTACTGGGTGAAATTGTGAAGAACTAAGAAAACCATTAATTTTCTTATTCAAGAGTTCTACCTGATTAGAGAGCATGGTGACCGAATCGACGTTATAAACACCAGCTATTTTCATTGGCTTTGTCCTCATGACTTGCCACTGATAGTTATTCAGTGACATCTCTTCTATAAATTCATAGGCATTTTCAGGTGTTTTATTATTGATGGTTCCGCCAGCAGCTACGTCAAGCATTGGTTGAGTCAAAGGATTTAGGCCATTATGAAAAGTTTGAACCTGTAGCCAGAGTGGTAACCCATGGTGAGGGCATCTTCGCAAAAGGTCCTTATATCTCTCACATGTATCGTAGAGTGTTTCTAAATCCATCTGCATAAAAGAAGAGATATCATTACGTAATTTAGCCAGTTTAGCCGGCAGAAAATATTTTAATAAGAACTTTTCGGTCATTTGTTCCCAAGTAGTGACTGAACCTCGTGGTAACGAGTTCAACCATTGTTTAGCCTTATTCCTCAACAAAAAAAGGAATAACCGAAGGCGAATGACATCATCAGAAACACCATTAATTTTAAATGTATCGAATAGTTCCAAAAAGTTTGCCAAGTGAGCGTTGGGATTTTCGTCCTGTAAACCATCAAACTAAACAAATTGTTGTATCATTTGAATTGTGTTAGGTTTTAGTTCAAAAGTATTTGCAGCTACAGTAGTTCTAACTATGCTCGATTCAGTTCCTGTTAAAGAAGGTTTAGCATAATTATACATAGTGCGCATAGTAGGATTCTGATTTACTGGATTACCAGCAATCGCAGGAGGTATCAGGTTTTCCTGATTTTCAGCCATCTCATTGGTTATGGTTTGAATATCGTCCTCTTGCTCATTCTCTATGTATGTTAAGCTTCGCCTTATTTCTCTTTGGATTTTGTGAACTGTGTGATCGATCTCACTATTAAACAGTAATGGTCCTGACGGGTTTCTTCTAGTCATAAATTATAAGAACCTGCTAGAAAAAGGGAAAAAGAAGAATAAGTAATAAAAATTAGAATAAAATTTAAATTGCAGTAAAAGTAAATGGCTAAAGTAATAAAAATCGAGTGCTCCTAATATCTTAGTTTTCCGACAACGGCGCCAAAAACTTGATACGTGATATTTGTGACAGGTTTTAAATATTTATAATGAATCATTCTTGAAACTAACTATTATCACGATGAAGGTAAGTGTACCTATCGAACAGTAGTATAGCTTTAGCAAGACCGGATTATCGAACCCAAAGGAACTAAAAGTACTAGTATCAACTTTCTTTTTATTATCTAGCAAAAAAAAAATAAAAGGGTTTTGTTTATCAACTAATTAATTAAACTAAGAAATCACAGAAAAGAAATTTGGGGAAAATACTTTTTGGAAAACACGATTGATTAAGAAAATACCTAAGGAAAAATCCACCTAGACTTCACTTGTTATTTGACTCTGAATCAGATGATTTATTCATTCAACTTGTTCTGTAGAGATCCTTAAGTTATATTAATATCTCTCTCGAGACTAACAACGTCTAACCCTAGTTTGAATAATTGAAATCTCTTTCTAATTAAAGCCTTAAGGTTTATTTAACTTGATCTATGGATCACCTTATTAGGTTTCACCTTAATCTGGAAAAATCTTGTCACCTTATCTCTAGGCGCGCAACCAACTCTGCATAATTATGACAAATTTACTCTTAGACAGGGTCTATTCCTCCTTTGAATAAGAGCTTGCATTGAATCAATATCCTGGAATATCAAAATAAGAATTAAGAACACATAATTAAGAGCAAGTCAAATATTTATCATACAATTCAGATAATAATAAAAAGATCTGTCTTGGGTTTCATTCCCCTTAAGTATATAGGGGTTTTAGTTCATACTAATGAAAGACAACATCTCAAAAGAATAAAAATAACAAACATAAGAAAACTCAAAAACTCCTGAGGGAATTTGAAGGGAGATCTTCAGTCTTGATGGTGAATTCGGCTTTTGAGATGGATTGATCGGCTTTCCTTGAGCAATTCCTTGCTTCCTCCTGTGCGTCCCCCGTCTAAGTGCCTCCTTAGGTGTTTAAATAGGCTTTGGAATGCCTAAGAGCCCTCAAAATTGGCCTTTTCTGAATTGGACTAAACTTGGGCTTGGCAGGGACACGCCCGTGTGTGATTACTTAAGGCCGTGGTTAAGGCTGTTAAATGGGCACGGGCATGTGATCTACCCGTGTAAATCGTGCTTTGACCTTGCCAAAGGGACACGACCGTGTGGTCTGCCCGTATGAGGAAGTCCAGGCCATGTTGATTTCGTATGTTGGCTCATTTTCTCTTTTTTTTTGGCTCGTTTCTCGCTCCTTTCACTCTCCTATGCTCACCTAAGTATAAAACATGAAATTAAGGCATTAGGAGCATTAAATTCACCAATTTTAAGGAAAAATCATCCATAAAATGTGCTAAGCATGGGATAGAAATATGTATAAATTACGGTTTATCAGTATTTGCTTTAAAAATTTGGCGACACTATTTGTTTGGTGAGAAATGTCACGTATATTCTGATAATAAAAGTTTGAAATATCCGATGACTCAGAAAGATTTGAACCTGCGACAGAGAAGATGGCTAGAAATGCTAGAAGATTACGAGCTTGTTATTGAATATCATCCAAGAAAAGCAAATGTTTTTGTTGATGCTTTGACTCGAAAATCATTTTTTGCATTGCGTTTGATGAATACTCATTTAGATCTGTCTGATAATGGTTCAGTATTAGCCGAATTGAAAGCGAGACCGTTATTTGTTCAGCAGATTTGCAAATCTCAAAAGCTTGATAATGATATTATAGCAAAACGAGCTCAGTGTGATTTGGATTCTGATTCTGAATATCGAATTGATAATTATGATTGTCTGAGTTTCCGAGATCGAATTTGTGTTCCGAAAAATGCAAAGTTGATAGAGATGATTCTAAAAGAAGCGCATCACAGTTATCTATCAGTACATCCTAGTAGTACGAAAATGTATAATGATTTGAAACAACATTACTGGTGGTTTGGAATAAAAAGAGATATCTTCGACTTTGTTTCGAAATGTTTGATCTGTCAGCAAGTTAAAGTTGAACATCAGGTGCCATCCAGTTTGTTACAAACGATTATGATTTCAGAGTGAAAATAGGATAGAATAATGATGGATTTTGTTTCCGGTTTGCCTCTATCTCTGAGAAAGAAAGATACGATTTGGGTTGTGATTGACCAATTGATGAAACCATCTCATTTTGTTCCAATTCGAATAGATTACTCGCTTGATAAGTTAGCTGAATTATACATTTTCGAAATTGTGAGATTGCAAAGGGTACCACTGTCTATTATGTTAGATAGAGATCCAAGATTCACTTCGCGGTTTTGGAAGAAACTGCAAGAGACTTTAGGTACGAAATTGCACTTTAGTACTACTTTTCATCCGCAGACAGATGGACAATCCGAGCGGATCATTCAGATACTAGAGGATATGTTGAGATGTTGCATCGTTAAGTTTGAAGGTACGTGGGAACGATACCTGACATTGATTGAATTTTCATATAATAATAGTTTTCAACTGAGCATTAAAATGGCACTGTACGAAGCCTTATAATATGGTAGAAAATGTCGTACACCTTTGTATTGGACTGAGCTTAGTGAGAATAAGATTTACGGGGTTGATTTGATTAAAGAGACTGAAGAAAAAGTAAAAGCAATCCAAGATAGTTTGAAAGTGGCTTCTGATCTTAAGAAATCATATGCAGATTTGAAACGAAAAGATATTGAATTTGAGACCAGCAACAAAGTGTTTCTGAAAGTATCTTCGTGAAAGAAAGTACTTCGGTACGGTAAAAAAAGGTAAATTGAGTCTGAGGTTCATCGGACCGGATGAAATCATAGAGCGTGTTGGGCCAGTTGCGTATAGATTGCTATTGCCACCTGTGCTAGAAAAGTTCCATAATGTATTTCATGTATCGATGCTTCGACGATACAGATCTGAACCTTCGCATGTAATTGCTCCGTCTGAAATAGAAATTCAGTCTAATATGACTTATGACGAAGAACTAATTCGTATCTTAGCTCTCGAGGTTAAGAAACTACGAAATAAGAGAATTTTGTTAGTAAAAGTAATGTGGCATCGACACGGTGTTGAAGAGGCTACGTGGGAGCTTGAAGATGCTATGGGACAACAATATCTGAATCTGTTCAATGGTAATATTTTCGGGGACGAAAATCCCTAAGGGGGAGAGTTGTAACAGCCCAGTTTAGACCCTAGTCGGAACAGTGGTTTCAAGACCACAAATTCGAGTCAAAAAATATTTTACTATTATTTTTCGTGTTTAGAGTTTGTGGTTAAGCATGTGTGACAATTTCGTATGAAAATTCAATCATTTGTGTGCTTAATTTGCAAAAAGGACTAAATCGCAGAAAATACAAATTGTCCTTCTATTTGAATAATGACCGAATTGATATGTCTTTTTATAACTGAGGTCCTTATGATGCAATTATACCATTGAATTAATGCATGGACATATTTGGACATGAGTTAGTGGATTTTAAATGATATTAATTAAGGTTAAAATGGTAAATGGTTTATTAATGTGTATTAAATAAAAGAAAACAAGAAATTGGTTAAAATGCTCATCTTTTTTGCTGAAAATTGAAAGAAAAAGAAAAGAGAAAGAGTTCCTAGGGTTCAGCTAAGGGATTTAGTGATTAAGGTATGGTTTTTGATCCGTTTTTGATAATTTCTACGTTTTTGTGATTGTTGCTTTGTGTTCTATTAAGCCCATGCCTCAATTTTAGAATTTTTTGATTATTTTAAGTTATGCCATTTTTGATTTTGTGAGATTTATAATGTCAATTGATGAAATATTGAAGCTTGATGATAGATAAATATGTATTGTATTGGGATTTTTGATGAATTTGAGTAATTTGGGCTAAATTGTGAAAATGAGATTTTGAGGGATTAAAATGTGAAATAAATGAAAGATATGAGCTTATATGAACTAATGAATATTCGTCCAAGTTTGTGTATAAAGAAATTTTGTGTAATTTTTTATTTTGTTAATTAGGGAATAAAATATCAAAAAGTGAAAATGTGAGGGCTAATTTGTAAAATTCCTTAATTATATGTTTTTGGATTGAATTGAATGATTCGATGAATAAAGGAGTTAAATTGAATGTGTATAGATCAAGAACAAAAAAAAAGAATGAAATTAGATCGGGGAAAGTTGAAAGTAGTTGAATAGCCGTTCGTTTTCGTTCATTCCCGTACGAGGTAAGTCTATATACAAATAAATGTGTTTGAATTAATTTATTCATGCTTATATGATGTTGAATTGTGATGAGTGGTTATAGAAGCTGAATATGTGAAATTGAGAAAGTTTCCATAATGTGACGACGTTTAGAAGCCCCGCACGAACCATAGGAATAGTTAGGATACATATATCGTGACATAGAATTCTATCATGTGATTTCATGTAAGACTGTAACACCCCGAACCCGAGACCGACACCGGAGTCGGACACGAGATGTTAACAAACTTTAAAAAAAAATTTTCCAGACACTGCCCAGTCTGAGTACTAGTCGCTTCAAAAATCATATCTTGAGTTTCACAACTCGAAATTCAGTTTTGTGATTTTTCCCTGAAACTAGACTCATGTCCCCACCTATTTATTTTTTTCTAGAATTTTTGGTCGGGCCAATTAGTACAGTTTATTAGTCAAAGTCTCCCATGTTACAGGGGTCGACTACACTGACCCTTTCCCATTACGACTGGGATATCTCTCTGCACAGAGCTTCAATACTGATGCCGTTTGTTTCTATGGAAACTAGACTCAGAGAGGAATCCATACATATATGGTATGACCCCTAATTCTCTCTGGTAAATTTATAGTGAATTTCCAAATGCGGAACAGGGAATCCAGAAACTGTTCTGGACCTGTTCCACAAGAACCCGAATATCTCTTACTGTACTGTTCCTATGATTGTTTCGTTACTTCCATATGAAAGTAGATTCATCAAGGTTCGATTACATAATTTATTCACTATTTAATTTCACTTCTACGAATTCTTGTGATTTTTCCAATCCACACCACTGCTGCTATCAGCTTCTGTTTTCAAAGTAAACCTTACCTAATTTGGGGTTTCATGGACCAACTAGGGCCTTGTCATACATAAGCCCACATATGATCATACTTAGCCATTCTAGTGGCTGGTCATTTGCTCAACACTTCCATTCCAACTATAGTTACATCATGAAACCATCTATACATTCATAAATACGCATGGTCTAATGCCATACTCCACTTCTACAAGCCATTTTCGCATGGCTGTACACTTATACATTTCATAAAGTACTCGAAAGACAACAATGGGTAGTCCTATACATGCCATATCAAAATTCAACCAAAATAGTACCCAAAAGAGTCTTTGATAGTGTGGGCGACTTCGACTTCAAGATCCCGAGTCCGATAGCTGGAGAACCAAAAATCTATAAAACAGAGGAGCAATGTAACGAGTAAGCAATTTATGCTTAGTAAGTTTGAGCAAGGAATTCCAGCACGCACAAATAATAGCACACATTTAGCTAAACGGAATATTTCATAATACGCAATTTACCGATATCAAACTTGCTTCACAACATTAACAACCCTTATGTACATACACAATAAACTAACTTGGCCGAAGGCCGGTAGCTCGTTTATCAACTGAGCGAACATTTATTTGTAAGGGCTCGATTAATATTCAACACATACGTAACATATCCCATATATTGGGATGTTTTTCGAGTATTAGCTGGAATTTTACAGCAAGCTCATTCATTTCCAATTCACGTACCTTCGGAATTTAACCGGATATAGCTCCTCGTTCAAGTGCCTTCGGGACATAGCCCGGTTTTAGTAACTCACACAATGCCTTCGGGACATAACCCGGATTTAACAACTCGCACGAATGCCTTCGGGACTTAACCCGGATTTAATAACTCGCACGAATGCCTTCGGGACTTAACCCGGATTTAACAACTCGCACGAATGCCTTCGGGACTTAACCCGGATTTAATATCTCGCACAAAGGCCTTCGGATCTTAGTCCGGATATATTCACTTAGCACAAAGCCTTCGGGACTTAGCCCGGACAGCATTCAATTAATCATGCACATTCATATTTCATTTTCATTTGCGAAACTCAAACACAAGGCACATATCGTCCTTGCACATTCGGCTCAATAGCCACACATAGAGCATGATTTAATCACATTGTAATTTAAGCTCTCTTACTCAAGAACTTACCTCGGGTGTTGTCGAACGATCCCGCTAACTATTCGACCACTTTTTCCTTCCCTTTATCGGATTTATTTCCCCTTTGCTCTTGAGCTTAATCAAACAAATAAATTGATTTCATCATTTAGGCATCAAAAGATGAACACAAGGCACTTAGCCCATATTCATACATTAGACATTAAAGTCTCATACATGCAAAAATCATGCATCAACACAACATATTAGCTAATTTCTTTCCCCTTGGCCGAATATGCATGTCCATTTTTGGGGTCGATTTCAACACTTAATACACACATATACACACTAGTAAAGCATCCTCCCCCTTTTCATCAATTTAACACATGCATTGCTCATTAACATGCAAAGTTACATTCGGCCTTAGCACACATCTTGCTAGCCGATTCTTCTCCATTTAGCAACCAAGGCACATATGTGCTCACACAAAAATGCTAAAAAGGAGGTTCAAGAATCATCAAGCCATCATCACATGCATCATTAACAAGCTTCATATTTTGCATGCAATGGCATTAACACAACCTCCACCTAGGCCGAATCTTAACTCATCCTCATGCCTCATCACCACAACATCAAACATCAACCAAGAATGATGCATCCATGGTCAAGTGCCATTTCCATCACATAGCAAGATTTAGACCATGGGTTAGGTAGAACTCAAGCTAACAACTAAAACATGCATGCATCTCATGGAACATCATCAAACATACATTAGCCTAGCTACATGCATGGCCGAATCTCTTCACCTTTCTTCTTCTTTCCTCCTTAAAATTTTTGGCCAAGGATGAACCAAAGGATGAGAAAATTTTTCTTTGTTTTTCTTTCTAGTTTTGGCAAGCATGAGGATGAGAAAAGGATGAACAAAATTCCCCCTTTCTCTTCTTTAGCTCACGGCAATGGGGGGGGGACAAACACTACACACACATTTTTTTCTTTTGTTTTCCATTACTTTATTACCCATACTCCTTATTTTATTCTTCCACTAACAAAACATGTTTCATGACATGTTTTGCCCATCATTCTTTGTCATGGCCGGCCACTACTCATTAGGGGGGAATTTGACATGCAAGTCCCCCCTTTGTCCACATGCACTAATAGGTCCTCACACATTGACCTATCACATTTTAGAATTTTCTCACATAAGTCCTATTGACTAAATTCACATGAAATCAACCAAATTGAAGCTTGAAATTTTCACACATTCATAATTACATATTCTAGACAATAAGTATCACATTCAAACATTTCGGTGACTCGGTTTAGCGGTCCCGAAACCACTTCCCGACTAGGGTCAACTTTGGGCTGTCACAACTCTCCCCCACTTAAGAAATTTTCGTCCCCGAAAATCTTACCGGTAAATAGGTTTGGGTATCGTTCTTTCATCGAGCTCTCGGTCTCCCAAGTAGCTTCCTCGATCCCGTGTTTGAGCCATAACACCTTTACTAGTGGAACTCTTTTGTTTCGCAACTCCTTCACTTCACGAGCTAGGATACGCATCGGTTCTTCTTCATAGCTCATGTCGACTTGAATTTCAACCTCTGATGGGCTAATTATATGCGATGGATCAGATCGATAGCGTCGAAGCATCGAAACATGAAAGACGTCATGAATCTTTTCAAGCTCCGGGGGCAAAATCAATCTATACGCAACCGGACCAACTCGTTCGGAGATTTCGTACGGCCCAATGAATCTTGGGCTCATCTTGCCCTTACGGCCGAACCTGAGTATCTTTTTCCAAGGTGAAACCTTAAGGAACACTTTGTCTCCCACCTGATACTCGATGTCTTTTCGTTTCAAATCTGCGTACGACTTCTGACGATCCGTGGCTACCTTCAGACTTTCACGGATTACCTTTACTTTCTGCTCAGCATCTTTAATCAAATCAACTCCGAAAATTTTACTTTCACCGAGCTCGGTCCAAAACAATGGTGTACGGCATTTACGACCGTACAAGGCCTCGTAAGGTGCCATCTTAATACTTGATTGAAAACTATTGTTGTAAGCGAATTCAATCAAAGGTAAATACCGTTCCCATGAACTACTGAACTCGAGGATGCAACATCTCAACATATCCTCAAGTATCTGAATTATCCGCTCGGATTGACCATCGGTTTAGGGGTGAAAAGCAGTGCTAAAATGAAACTTGGTACCCAGAGCTTCTTGCAATTTCTTCCAAAATCGTGAGGTGAATCTCGGATCTCTATCCGACACGATAGAAACAGGTACCCCGTGTAATCTCACAATTTGATAAACGTACAATTCAGCTAGTTTATCCAATGAAAAATCCGTACGTACGGGGATGAAATGAGCCGACTTAGTCAGTCTATCAACAACAACCCATATCGCATCCTTCTTACTTGCTGACAAGGGCAGTCCGGACACAAAGTCCATTGTGACTCGATCCCATTTCCACTCGGGTATCATGATCGGCTGGAGTAATCCTGAAGGCACTTGATGTTCCGCTTTCACTTGTTGACATATCAAACATCTCGAAACAAAGTCGGAGATGTCCCGTTTCATACCGTGCCACCAAAATTGACGTTTCAAATCGTTGTACATTTTCGTACTCCCCGGGTGAATTGACATTCGGCTACAATGGGCTTCGTTCAGAATCATCGAAATGAGTTCCGAATTCCTTGGAACACACAAACGATTTCTGAACCTCAAACAATCATCATCATCAATTTGAAACTCCGATTCCTCGTTCGGAAAACACTTAGCCCGTTTTGCAACCAATTCATCATCGACTTTCTGAGCTTCACGAATTTGGTGAGTCAATAATGGTTTAGCTTTTAATTCAGCTACTAACACACTGTCTGGTAGAACAGACAAATGCACGTTCATCGTTCGTAAAGCAAACAATGACTTCCGGCTTAAGGCGTCCGCAACCACGTTAGCCTTTCCCGGGTGGTAATCAATGACAAGCTCGTAATCTTTCAACAACTCAAGTCAACGTCTTTGTCGCAGATTCAAGTCTCGTTGAGTCATCAAATATTTGAGACTTTTGTGATCCGAAAATACATGGCACTTCTCACCAAACAGATAATGTCGCCATATTTTTAAAGCAAACACGATGGCAGCTAGTTCGAGATCATGGGTCGGATAATTCCTCTCGTGTGGCTTCAATTGTCTCGACGCATAGGCTGACCTTCTTGCATCAATACGCAACCCAACCCAAGTAGGGATGCGTCACTATAGATGACAAACTCTTTACCTGATTCGGGTTGCACCAAAATTGGAGCTTCAGTCAAACGAGTTTTCAGTTGGTCGAAACTTTTCTGACATTTCTCCGTCCACTCGAACTTAACATCCTTTTGAAGTAGCTTCGTCATTGGTGTGGCTATCATCGAGAAACCTTTCACAAATCGTCGGTAATAACCGGCGAGCCCCAAAAAGCTCCGAACTTCTGTAATATTTCTCGGAGGTTTCCAGTCAAGTATGGCTGAAATTTTGTTCGGGTCAACTCGAATACCCGACGCGGATACCACATGACCCAAGAAGCTAACCTCTCTTAACCAGAACTCTCACTTACTGAACTTAGCATATAACTGCTTATCCCGCAAAATTTGCAGCACTAGCCTCAGATGCTCAGCATGTTCGGTCTCGTCTCTTGAATAGACCAAAATGTCATCAATGAACACCACTACGAACCGATCCAAATACGGCCTGAAGATCCGATTCATCAAATCCATAAATACTGCAGGGGCATTAGTGAGCCCAAACGGCATCACTAAGAATTCGTAGTGACCATATCTCGTTCTGAAGGCAGTTTTAGGAATATCTGAATCTCGAATTCGCAACTGATAATAGCCCGATCTCAAATCTATTTTTGAGAACACTGAGGCTCCCTTCAGTTGGTCGAACAAATCATCGATGCGCGGCAACGGATATTTGTTCTTTATCGTCACTTTATTCAGCTGACGATAGTCAATGCACAACCTCATGGTTCCGTCCTTCTTTTTCACGAACAATACTGGCGCACCCCAAGGTGAGAAACTTGGTCGAGCGAAACCTCTATCCGTCAGTTCTTGCAACTGAGCTTTCAACTCCTTTAACTCGGTTGGTGCCATACGATACGGAGCTATCGAAATCGGCATAGTCCCAGGTACAAGCTCAATACCAAACTCTACCTCCCGAACAGGTGGTAAACCCGGTAATTCTTCCGGAAAAACATCCGGGTATTCACAAACCACCGGCACAGATTCGGGTTTCTTTCTAATTCTTTGTCATCAAGTACATACACAAGGTATGCTTCGCACCCTTTTCTTACATATTTCTGTGCCAACATTGCTGATATTACAGCTGGCATCCCCTCCAAGTCCGCAGACTCAATTGGGACTACTTCGTTATTTGCGCACCTCAAATCAATAGTCTTGCTCTTGCAATTCACAATCGCATCATGCGCGGTCAACCAATCCAAACCAAGGATAACATCAAATTCATCAAACGGCAAAAGCATCAAGTCCGCCGGAAAACAGGAACCTCGAATTTCCAGGGGACATTTCTTACACACTTTGTCGACAAGCACGTAACGACCCAAGGGATTTGACACCCGAATTACGAACTCAGTAGACTCAATAGGTAAAGTCTTACTGGATGCTAAGGTTTCACATATGTAAGAATGAGTAGAACCGGGGTCAATCAAAGCAATTACATTAGTATCAAAGAGAGTGAATGTACCGGTAATAACATCAGGCGAAGAAGCATCCTCGCGGGCACGTATAGCATAAGCTCTAGCAGGCGCACGAGCTTCGGATCTGGTTATATCATCTCTAGATCCTCTCTGACCACCACTAGCATTGCCCGTATTTCTAGATGGTCTACCTCGAGCAGTGGTAGCACCCGGTTTCCCACTCTGATTTTCATTCTGTTCAAACAACCTCGGGCAATCTTTAATGAAGTGGTCAACTGATCCGCACTTGTAACAGGAGCGGTCAGGGAATCTACAACTCCCCGAATGCCATTTACCGCAATATCGACACTTCGTTCTATCTTGACGTTCATTCCCAACACTGGCGACCGAAGTGCCTCGTGTACCCACAGGGGGTCGATCACGATCTCGTCTAAAAAGGCCCGAAGTGCCTCTAAACTGGCCCGCATCATCTCGAAATCTCTTCGATGTCTGTTGAAGAGACCTTCCCGAGGATCTTTTTCGAAACTCTCCAGTTCCCTCATCAACTCTTTGCTTTTCTTTTCTAAGCTCTTCGGCTTTACAAGCTCGTTCAACAAGTACCACGAACTCTCGTATTTCAAGAACGCCAACGAACATTTTTATATCTTCATTCAGCCCATCCTCGAAGCGTCTACACATAATAGCTTCGGACGAAACACATTCCCGAGCGTATTTGCTAAGTCTAACCAATTTTCGCTCGTAATCAGTAACCGACATGGAGCCTTGCTTAAGCTCAAGAAATTCCTTCCGTTTTTGATCAACAAATCTCTGACTGATATACTTTTTCCGAAACTCAGTTTGGAAAAACTCCCAAGTTACTTGCTCTCGGGGCACAATAGAAGTCAGAGTACTCCACCAATAGTAGGCAGAATCACGTAGCAAGGAGATAGCACACTTTAGGCATTCATCGGGTGTACAAGATAGCTCATCGAGTACCCGGATAGTGTTGTCCAGCCAAAATTCAGCTTGCTCGGCATCATCGCTATCCATAGCCTTAAATTCAGTAGCCCCATGTTTTCGGATTCTGCCAACTGGGGGCTTATTTGACCTTATTTGGTCCGTTACCGGTGGTATTGTAGGTGCGGGGGTAGTATTTGTCGGGAATGGAGGTTGTGGAACAGCCATATTAGTTCGAATGTATTGGTTAAACCAATCATTCATCACGCTATAGAATGCTTGTCTAGCTTCATCATTCGGATTACTAGCATTAGGTTGAGAGTCTGCCGGCACTGTCCCTTGTGCGGGAGCAGGCGCTACACTCTCAAGATCATCAGCTACCTCTCGGTCACGATCGGGATCCATTACTATAAACACATTTACAATTGTCAGAAGTCACCACACTATCAAGTAATCACATAAAATGGCATGTTTAGCTAGACCCAACACATTACGGTAGTCCTAGAATCGACTAAACCGTAGCTCTGATACCAATAAAATGTAACACCCCGAACCCGAGACCGACACCGGAGTCGGACACGAGATGTTAACAAACTTTAAAAAAAAAAATCCAGACACTGCCCAGTCTGAGTACTAGTCGCTTCAAAAATCATATCTTGAGTTTCACAACTTGAAATTCAGTTTTGTGATTTTTCCCTGAAACTAGACTCATGTTCCCACCTATTTATTTTTTTCTAGAATTTTTGGTCAGGCCAATTAGTACAGTTTATTAGTCAAAGTCTCCCATGTTACAGGGGTCGACTACACTGACCCTTTCCCATTACGACTGGGATATCTCTCTGCACAGAGCTTCAATACTGATGCCGTTTGTTTCTATGGAAACTAGACTCAGAGAGGAATCCATACATATATGGTATGACCCCTAATTATCTCTGGTCAATTTATAGTGAATTTCCAAAGGCGGAACAGGGAATCCAGAAACTGTTCTGGACCTGTTCCACAAGAACCCGAATATCTCTTACTGTACTGTTCCTATGATTGTTTCGTTACTTCCATATGAAAGTAGATTCATCAAGGTTCGATTACATAATTTATTCACTATTTAATTTCACTCCTACGAATTCTTGTGATTTTTCCAATCCACACCACTACTGCTATCAGCTTCTGTTTTCAAAGTAAACCTTACCTAATTTGGGGTTTCATGGACCAACTAGGGCCTTGTCATACATAAGCCCACATATGATCATACTTAGCCATTCTAGTGGCTGGTCATTTGCTCAACACTTCCATTCCAACTATAGTTACATCATGAAACCATCTATACATTCATAAATACGCATGGTCTAATGCCATACTCCACTTCTACAAGCCATTTTCGCATGGCTGTACACTTATACATTTCATAAAGTACTCGAAAGACAACAATGGGTAGTCCTATACATGCCATATCAAATTCAACCAAAATAGTACCCAAAAGAGTCTTTGATAGTGTGGGCGACTTCGACTTCAAGATCCCGAGTCCGATAGCTGGAGAACCAAAAATCTATAAAACAGAGGAGCAATGTAACGAGTAAGCAATTTATGCTTAGTAAGTTTGAGCAAGGAATTCCAGCACGCACAAATAATAGCACACATTTAGCTAAACGGAATATTTCATAATACGCAATTTACCGATATCAAACTTGCTTCACAAAATTAACAACCCTTATGTACATACACAATAAACTAACTTGGCCGAAGGCCGGTAGCTCGTTTATCAACTGAGCGAACATTTATTTGTAAGGGCTCGATTAATATTCAACACATACGTAACATATCCCATATATTGGGATGTTTTTCGAGTATTAGCTGGAATTTTACAGCAAGCTCATTCATTTCCAATTCACGTACCTTCGGAATTTAACCGGATATAGCTCCTCGTTCAAGTGCCTTCGGGACATAGCCCGGTTTTAGTAACTCACACAATGCCTTCGGGACATAACCCGGATTTAACAACTCGCACGAATGCCTTCGGGACTTAACCCGGATTTAATAACTCGCACGAATGCCTTCGGGACTTAACCCGGATTTAACAACTCGCACGAATGCCTTCGGGACTTAACCCGGATTTAATATCTCGCACAAAGGCCTTCGGATCTTAGTCCGGATATATTCACTTAGCACAAAGCCTTCGGGACTTAGCCCGGACAGCATTCAATTAATCATGCACATTCATATTTCATTTTCATTTGCGAAACTCAAACACAAGGCACATATCGTCCTTGCACATTCGGCTCAATAGCCACACATAGAGCATGATTTAATCACATTGTAATTTAAGCTCTCTTACTCAAGAACTTACCTCGGGTGTTGTCGAACGATCCCGCTAACTATTCGACCACTTTTTCCTTCCCTTTATCGGATTTATTTCCCCTTTGCTCTTGAGCTTAATCAAACAAATAAATTGATTTCATCATTTAGGCATCAAAAGATGAACACAAGGCACTTAGCCCATATTCATACATTAGACATTAAAGTCTCATACATGCAAAAATCATGCATCAACACAACATATTAGCTAATTTCTTTCCCCTTGGCCGAATATGCATGTCCATTTTTGGGGTCGATTTCAACACTTAATACACACATATACACACTAGTAAAGCATCCTCCCCCTTTTCATCAATTTAACACATGCATTGCTCATTAACATGCAAAGTTACATTCGGCCTTAGCACACATCTTGCTAGCCGATTCTTCTCCATTTAGCAACCAAGGCACATATGTGCTCACACAAAAATGCTAAAAAGGAGGTTCAAGAATCATCAAGCCATCATCACATGCATCATTAACAAGCTTCATATTTTGCATGCAATGACATTAACACAACCTCCACCTAGGCCGAATCTTAACTCATCCTCATGCCTCATCACCACAACATCAAACATCAACCAAGAATGATGCATCCATGGTCAAGTGCCATTTCCATCACATAGCAAGATTTAGACCATGGGTTAGGTAGAACTCAAGCTAACAACTAAAACATGCATGCATCTCATGGAACATCATCAAACATACCTTAGCCTAGCTACATGCATGGCCGAATCTCTTCACCTTTCTTCTTCTTTCCTCCTTAAAATTTTTGGCCAAGGATGAACCAAAGGATGAGAAAATTTTTCTTTGTTTTTCTTTCTAGTTTTGGCAAGCATGAGGATGAGAAAAGGATGAACAAAATTCCCCCTTTCTCTTCTTTAGCTCACGGCAATGAGGGGGGACAAACACTACACACACATTTTTTTTCTTTTGTTTTCCATTACTTTATTACCCATACTCCTTATTTTATTCTTCCACTAACAAAACATGTTTCATGACATGTTTTGCCCATCATTCTTTGTCATGGCCGGCCACTACTCATTAGGGGGAATTTGACATGCAAGTCCCCCCTTTGTCCACATGCACTAATAGGTCCTCACACATTGACCTATCACATTTTAGAATTTTCTCACATAAGTCCTATTGACTAAATTCACATGAAATCAACCAAATTGAAGCTTGAAATTTTCACACATTCATAATTACATATTCTAGACAATAAGTATCACATTCAAACATTTCGGTGACTCGGTTTAGCGGTCCCGAAACCACTTCCCGACTAGGGTCAACTTTGGGCTGTCACAAAGACCACGTTTGGAACGTTGGCATCAATTTGAGATTTATGTGTAAGACCATGTCTAGGACATCGGCATCATATTTGATTTCGTATAAGACCCTATCTGAGACAGTGGCATCGATATTTAAATACATGTAAGACCACGTCTGGGACGTTGGCATTATATGAGCTTTCTGAGCTATCCGCGTATCCTATTTGATTCCGTACGGTTCAACGGGCATTCTGAGAAACAAATAACTATGTGAATGTGTATCCAATTCAAGTACGTTTGAAATGTATATCATTTCTTAGAATGAAAGGTAAGTATATGTACATTTGTGGACATATGATGTATGCATGAATTATTATGAGAATGAGATGTGTTATATGTAAGTGAATTATGATCAAATGAGCTATATGAGACATATGGATATGTGATTGTATTTTTTCCATGAGCTACATGAATGAATTGGTTTAGAATTGTGTTATGTAATAAGTTTATTTGTATATGGCTTACTAAGCTTTTGAAAGCTTACTATGCATGTTTTGCAATTGTTTTATAGATTAACAAAGCTACCGGAAGCTCGGGGATCGTTGAGGATCATCACCACACTATTGAACTCTATTTTGGTACCTTTTGAAAATGTGAATATTGAAGTATGGCATGTATAGGCTAGAAGTATTTGAATACGATTTGTGAAGTGTATATCATGCCATGTGATATGGCTAGATTAAAGTTGCTATTTGGTTTGGTTTTTGGTATATAAATTGTGCTAAGAAATGGTATGTTTTGAAGTGCATAATTGGCCTAGGGAGAAATGGTCAATTAGTTAGTTATTTGAATTAGTTATGAAAATGGTATGATTTTGATATGAAAAATGGATGTGAAAAATTAGGATAATGACATGTATGAATGAATGAGTTTGGTATGTGATTTTGGTATGTTTTGGTTTGAATGATAAGGATGGTATTGGTTGCTGATTATATGACATGAAGGATGTATGTTTTATGATTGAAATTGTTGAAATTATGGTGCAATTGTGATTGGATTTTGGACTTGTAGGGATGACCATTAAGGGTGACAAATTGGCTTTTAAAATGGCCTGTTTTTGTCCACACGGGCGTGTGTCTCAACTGTGTGTGACATACGGTCATGTTACACAGTCGTGTGTCCCCTGGGGTAGTCCTACAATTTAAAGTCAGTCTCGAGCACGGCCTAGACACATTGGCGTGTGGTTAGCCATGTGACCCAAGTTAGTTTCGACCACGACCAAGGCACACAGGCATGTCTCCGACCATGTGGTACAAGTCAGTATGTATGCCCTGTTTTGCCACGGCTTAGACACACGGGTGTGTCTAATGCCATGTGAGGCACACGGCCTGTTGACACAGGCCTGTGTTATTTGAAATGGTAAAAAATTTTCTAAGTTTTTGAAATTTTTATATGATATCAACTTAGTCCCGAATGCATGATTAAAGCCTTGTATGCTTGGTTTAAGTACATATTGAATGTGATTGAATGATATTGATTGAGATAAGATGTTATCAGATAGTTACAAGTCTAGTAATGCCTCTTAACCTATTCTGGCGATAGTTACGGGTTAGGGATGTTACAATGAGCGTTACAAAAACTGCAAAACATTTTCATTCCTTCTATCTACTATATCCTAGTCTGAATCCAATACCATCATATATTAACAACTTCAATCTCTAAGGAATCTCTTTCAACTCATCTTGATCATAGATCCTTACCCGTATTCTTTGCAAACCATTGCTTAAAATTTTTTTTCATACCTAATTTTAACTTTTACTATTCTTTTCTATTACTGTTTACAGATAGATTCCCTTCTTCAAATTATCAGGCGCAACGTTTATGTAACAGCCCATTTTTGAGTCAAATCAGAACAGTGGTTTCGGGACCACAAATCCAAAGTTAAAATATTTATTTTGTTATTTTAATAAGTTTTACAGCATGATAGAATATAGTATAAAAATTTCATTAAGAAATTTTACCGTTTAAATGCTTAATTCGGTAAAAAAAGGGACTAAATCCCGTAAGGCGTAAAATATGAGTTCTATAAGTGAAATGAACCAAATGACTATAGAAATGAAAAGAATGAGTACTTGCTTGGTAAATATTCCATTAATAGAATTAATGGACAAATTTGGGCTTATATCATGAGAATTATAAGGTTAATTAACAAGGTTATAATAGTAATTATGAAATAATATTTAATAAATAAAATAAAACATAAAAATTCATTAGTTTTCATCTTCCTTCCACCGAAAATCAAAGCTTGAGAAAGCCATTAAAGAAGCTTAAGCATTCGATCACTTGGAAGCTTAATCAAGGTATTGTTTTTACTCGGTTTTTAATGATTTCTATGTTTTTGAGCTCGTTGCAGCTTAATCTAGCTAGCCCGTATCTCCGTTTTCGAAACTGTTATAGATTTTGAATGATGCCATTGTTGAATGCTTGGTTGTTTAGATGTTTTGTGATAGATTATTAAAGCTTGAAGCTAGATTAACAAGTTTTATAAAGTGATTTTTTGACAAAAATGACAATTATGGATTTAATTGAGAAATTTGTAAAATCCATGCGTAAATGTGTGAATTAATGAGAAAAATGGGCTGACATGAATATAAGGAAAATTTGGCTAGCATGGGCTAGTATTGAATTATATGAATTTGTATTTTTATATGATAGGGACTTAATTGCAAAAATGTGAAATAATAGGGGAAAAGTCTAATTTTGCCAAAATGTGTAAATTGTGTTAAATTGAATGAATTAATGATTAAACAAGTAAATTTTGTTATTATATAGATTGTGAAAAATGAGATTCGGATCTAGAATGGGGGAACACAAAGTATCGGATTAGTCAACCTAATTCATCGTTACAGCGAACGAGGTAAGTTCGTATGTTAATAAATGCTGTTAAATTGTGCTATAAGTTTATCGTTATTTTTGAATTGAATTGAATGCTGAATGGTCATGATTACGAGCCGAAATCGATAGAGTTACGACGTCCGAAAGTCCCGTACGAACCTTAGGAATAGTATAGGATACAAATGTCATGACATTATGATGATCGAGATGTGATTACATGTAAGACCATGTCTGGGACATTGGCATCGTTTTATGATTTTTGTGTAAGACCATGTCTGGGACATTGGCATCAATGTGAGATTACATGTAAGACCATATATGGGATATGGCATTGTACTATCTATGTTGGATTCCCGAGTATCCTTAGTGATTTCGAATGGTTTAATGGGCATAGTCAAGACGATAATGAAAGTACAATCGAATTAAGTGTAACAGGTACGTACAAAACCTGAGAATCAAATGAAGGTAATTTGGGGAGTTCTTAATGTATCATGTGTATGAAATGAGAAAGATTTATGTATAAGTATGTTTCATGTGAAAAATATGTTTATTTGGCTATAATGAGGTATGAATTGAATGATTTGTGAGATATGAGTTATAGATGTTTTAACTAAATATACATATGGCACATAGTGTGCGAAATACCGTTATTTGATGATATTTCACATGATTCATCTTTACTAAATAAAAATGTGATTGATATTGGATTGAATAAAGTTATATATATTCGCTTATGTACATGTAAATGTGAATGATTGGATAAGAATGGAATTGATCCACATGAGTAAAGAAATAAATAAACTTGTGAAGCTTTGTTAATTATGTGAATGGAATTATGGTATAAAGATGAAATAAAATGAATTTATATTATAATATATGTAAATGCTTAATATGTGTTTATTCAATAAGATAAGTTTAATATCATACAAGCTTAATATATGTAAATGCTTAATATGTGCTTATTCAATAAGATAACTTTAATATCATACAAGCTTGCTAAGCTTTATAGCTTACTTTGTGTTAGTTTTCTATGTTTTATAGTGATTCGGACGTTCACTTGGGTTGGAAGTCGGCGGAGATCTAATCGCACTATCCGATTTTTTATTTTGGTATTTATACACTTGTGACTTGGTTATATGGCATGTATTGGCTTGAGTTTTATGGAAATATGTTTGGTAATGTTGAATGTGAATTTGGCATTATATTATGTAAATGTTAGTGAGTATTTAGCCATTTAAGTTGTCTTAGTTCATAAGATTTATAAGTGATATATGATGTATATATATAGCCTTGTGTTTTGGCATGTTTGGTATGGTATAGGGATGATGAATTGGTACATTTTGATGATGATGAATTTGTATATTGTATGACATGAGTTAGATGATAATATGGTGAGAACTTACATATGGAAGATAAGTGAAAAATGTAGGTTATGACATATTGATGTGGTATGTTTATGGTTATGATTTGAGTAGTGAAATGGTGGAAGATGAAATGGCATGATTTGTATATGAATTGGCATGTTTTGGTTGCCTATAAGTGCATTGAAATGGTATGAAATGATGTGGTTTAGGTATGCTTGAGGAGGGTGAGAAATGTGGCTTAAACCAAGCCTAATTTTACCCCACACAGTTGAGCACATGGTCGTGTGACTCGACCATGTGTGTGCTGTAACTTAATTAAACAAGTTAGTAAGTTACACGGCTTAGACACAAGGGCGTGTCTACTTGCCTTGCGTGGCACACGGGCTGGCATATGGGAGTGTGGCAGACCGTGTGGCCAAGTCAGTATACCCTCTAGATTTTACACGGCCATGGTACACAGACGTGTCTCCGCTCGTGTGATGCAAGTTAGTATGTATGCCATGTTTTCACACAGCTTGTTTCACGGGCATGTCTAGTGGCCGTGTGAGGCACACGGTCTGTTCACACGGACGTGTGATCCCTTTTTTCATGAAAATTTTCTAAGTTTTCCAAAGTTTTCAAATGTTATTGGTTTAGTTCCAAACCTCTTTCAAGAATTTTTTAAGGTCTCATAGAGCCTTATAAGGGACAATGTGATTATGTTTGATTGATGATTATACGATAATGGCTTTATGTTCGAGAAATGTATGTTGTATGTTGTGATTTGATCTGTAATTTCTCGTAACCTATTCTGGTGACAGATACGGGTTAGGGGGGTTACACTTTATTTAGATATGTTCTTTCAATGAAAGCTTATCCATCTCGTTATCGTTTCAAACTATCATCTTCAATCATTTCTTGAATTTACTTGGTCCTTACCTTGAAATTATTAAACACTATAGCTTATGCTAGTCTTTTTGACCGTGATTAAAGGTCATGCAAGATACGCCATATTACTTTATATGGGGTCGGCCACAAAGGCTTATTCTTTCATAGTTTGCCACAAAGGCTTATTCTTTCGTAATTTTCCACAAAGGCTTATTCTTTTTAGTTTGCCATTAAGACTTATTCTTTCATAGTTCGTCACAAATGCTTATTCTTTCCTAATGTGTTTACGACATGGATTTGTCTAAACTTACAATATGTGAAGTTTGCCCATCATCATCCTGGGAGACGTAGAGAACCCCATTTGGTAATCACCATCCTTTAATTCATTCCAAAGGGTGCCATGGCCATAAACTTTTCCTTCAGAGTTTCATTCCAGAGTTCGTGTTTAAAGTCCCAACGAACCCCTTTTAGACAACACCATAAAGAACATAAATAGACTCACTTTACAGACTCTTTATGCACCGAAACAAACTAAGCACAATCATTTGGATCTACTAATATACGATAAACATAACACACATATCATATCATACATTTTAGACATTCATATACAACCATACTTCACTCTATATTACTTATACATCATCCATCTCATACTATATTTTTCGTAATCTCAGCATCACCATTAAATTAGTTTTCCACAAATATAATAGTATGAACAATACCCATGTAAGAGTTAGTACAGATACCCATCTGACCACCATAAACAACAGCTTGAACTTCGAATTCAACTTCCAACAAGTAACTATAACCACCACTACTTATAAAACATAAGAACACAATTAAAACTCATTCAAATACTATATATCATAACCTCAAGCACAAATGACCCATATGCAAAGCGTTATTTATTCATTTTACTAGTCAATCACATAAAACAGGCTTACTCTTTTAGAGATTAACATGCAAGACTATAATGCTTACCCAAAATATGAAACAACTTTCTGAATGAACTCAAATCCTTAATTTCAACTTAAACAGAGAGAACTATACTTATCTCCAAGGAAATCACAAAAATATATTTATATTCTTAAACGGAAGAAAGAAGATAGAAACTCCCCTTTTTATCAAGTCCATATCATAATATATATTTATAACCCATGTTCTCATAGTGGAACTCGACATGTGTCACATCCTTTCTGAATTGTGTTTTCCAAAAGTCTACATCTTTTAAGAAACCTAATTGAGTACCCTGATTTACATCTAGTAGGTTCCTAACTAGCTTACTTTATAACTTAACTTGTATAGTTCTAAAGATAAAAAAGGCGCACTACTCCTCAAGAGTGAACTCATTCCACAATATCTTTTTACTTGTCTAACATCCTACTCCAAAAAACATTGAAATCTAATATCAAACCACCATTATCTTACATCTAGTACATCTAGTAGGTTCCTAACCAGCTTACCTTATAACTTAACTTGCACAGTGATAAAGATAAAAAATGGGCACTAACCATCAGGCGTGAACTCATTCCACAATACCTTTTTACGTGTCTGACATCTTACTCCAAAAAACATGGAAATATGATATCAAACCACCATCATCATACACATACATAATGGAATACGCCCGTTCTATGCACCAAAAGATGTACTTGGGCGAATACCACCCTGCCAAACAAACTATTTTAGGACTACACGTTAAACCTTATACTCATCAGAACTGGGATGTTACAAAGTCTTCTTGAAACATACCTATTTACATCTAGATATGCCACTTCAGTTGTCACAACATATCACAAACATGTTTACCAAAACATGTCACACCCGAAAATGTTAAAGGATAAGTACAATAGTAATTATAGGTATCTAATTATAAAACTTTCTATTTATGAGTGTCTTACTGTAATTACATGAATCTTGCTGATTGATTTGGAAATTTGTTAGATTTCAACTATTAGTTTTGTTACTTTATAACTAATTGTTTCTTTTTTTAGGAAACATTATGATTAAGGGAATTAATAGTACTGAATAACTTAGGATTAAGGGAGACAGTAGTAAAAAGATTTATAATGTGGGAATGCTTTCATTCTGGATTCATTTTTCCTTCTTCCATCTTCTTATATGGTTCATTCTGTAAGGAAAGTAAACTAATGAGATGTTTGCATGAAGGGAAGAATCTAGGGTGTTAGCCTAAATAATTGAGAATTTAGCAATTTGGTAATCTTTCTAACTCTTTCATACCTCTCGATTAAAGAGAAAAGAAATACAATATGAGGATTTTAGCATAATTTATTTTGAATTATGATGATTTAAGTCATAGTTAGCATTTCTAACTCCTTTGCATGCATATGAATTAAGGTTTTCTTACATATGCATGTCTTTGTTTTAATCTTTATATGGTTGTTATGCTTAGTTAACCAAGAAGGAGGAAACCCAAGTGATAAATGGAAGTCTAAATAGGTCTAGGTTTTCTCAACTTTAGATATTTTGTTAGTGAGTTTCTAAACTCAAATCCTCAACGTTTGTTTTATGTATGCCAGTATTGTGTTGTTGTGGTATGTTTGATTTTATGTTCTTGATGATGCGGAGCTGAATTATTGTTGGATCTTTGTTGTACCCGAATCATATAAAATGTTTATCTATATATGCATGTCTAGTTGTAAATATAAGTATTTTATTTTGATGGATTGTTACAAGTAAAGTAATTATTAAAGAGGTTAAGATTGATATGGTCCAATAGGTGATATGTTTGGTATGATTTGTGTAGTGTTTCTAATAGGTGATAATTATTAAAGAGGTTAAGATTGATATGATTGATATGGTCCAATAGGTGATAATTTCAACACCAGGGGACACATGGCCGTGTAACATGACCGTGTGTCATACATGGCTGAGACACACGCCCTTGTCTCTGTTCGTGTGGACAAACATAGGCTATGTACCAAGCCAATTTGCCACCCAAATTTGTTCACACCTATACAATTCAAATGGTATTCATTCATAGCATAAATAGACATCCAATTCAACCACAATCAATGCTAAAACATACCATTTCAATATCAACAACTAACATGCTTATTATCTCATATTTTAGTCATTCAAATCATACCAACTTCACATATACAAATCAACTAATTAAACCTTTCCAAACATACATCATCATTCACCAATTCACAAGCACATAACTTTCTAATTATCAACCAATTGACATTCAAATTAGCTATTATCAATAATCACCATGATTCCAACCTTAATCACACAACATAGGTCATTTGTATAGATACAGCATAACAAAAATCAACCAAAATAAGCCAACTCACATGGCCAAATATACTAATCAAACCTTAGACATTTACAAGCCAATTCAAATGGCCAAAATCATAACCAAAACATAACCAACATGACCAAAGTACATATACATGCCATATACTTTAAATACCAAAGTTCATAGGTATAAAGTGATAGGTGGATAATGTGAAGTGATCTCCGACAATCTCCGAATTTGAGCTAGCTTGATAGAACTATAAAACACAGGAAAAATAGACAAAGTAAGCTATAAAGCTTAGTAAGCTCGTATACAATAAACTTAATTCAATCTCAAGATTATAATACAACAATTTGAATATATCAACATTTAACATATATTAGCTAACAAACCTTTCATATACACAATTATGATATCAATCACATTCTTCAGAAGTTTCTTTGAACCAAAACTTATACATGTTACGTATGTACCTGTACCATCTCATATCATTCTCATACTCAATCACATCTTTCAATTTCCCGTTGAACCATTCGGAATATAGAAGTTGGATACTTAAGAGTCTCACACACTAAGTACCTATACCATGCCCGTAGCCAAATCAAGGTAACTTATATCTGAAGTACTGATATCATGGCCTAAAGCCAAAGCAACTGATATTCATGGCCCGAAGCCAAATTGGTATAACTTACATTCGAAGTGCTAATATCATGGCCCGAAGCCAACTCAATGTATCCCTTAATGACATGTCACTAGTATCCTAGACTATTCCTAAGGTTCAACTAGAATTTTGAATGTCGAATTGTCTTCGAATCACTATTGAACATATGCTTAGTCTTGTATTCACAACTTATGCAATATCAAAGCACATGAAATACATTTGTATTAAAACTTATAATATACGAACTTACCTCAGTTTCCAAAAACGATGAAATTGGTCGATTAATCGAGTACTTTGTCTTTTCCCTGATCTAATTCCAAATTCTGCTTTTCTTGATCTAAATATATTCAAAATTAACTTATTTAATAATCTCTCTATTCAATTTATTCCAAAACACACCTTTAAGCACATTTACCTTTTTACCCTAGAATTTCACAACTTTTATAATTTAGTCCCTAGGCTCGTAAAAAAATTTGTTCAATTTCATCACAACCCAAGCCTATCTAAATTACTATTATACCCCTTGTAGCCCATATTTTTCATTTATTTCACATTTTAACCACAAATTTTCAACATTTCTCAATTTAATTTTTATTTTGCATTTTTCTCAAAAATCACTTAACAAAACTTGTATATCTATCAACAAGCATTCATAATCTATTAAGAAACTTCAAAATGCACATGTATTCATCAATGGAATCATTAAAAATCTTTAACAATTTTGCACAATAGTCCTTGGGCTAACTAGACCAAGTTGCAACGATCTCAAAAACGTAAAAATCATTAAAAACAAGACAAAAAAGGACTTACAATTGAACTTGCTAATAACCGAAAGCTTCAAGCCCTAAAATGGGTTTTATTCATGCTTGATTCAGCTAAGGAATATGAATGAAAACAAAATTTAATGTTTTATTTTAATTTCATCATTTATTTGTTAATTTACCTAATTACACTTTTAATATAAATCAAATTTCAACAATACCAATCATCATACAAGTCCACTAACATGCTAATGGGTTATTTACAAATTAAGGACATTCACTTTAATAAACCATAGCTATTAGACACATTTAACTAATAGTACACAAGTTTTACACTTTACGCGATTTACTCCTTTTTCCGAATTAGGCATTCAAATGATAAAATTTCTAAACGAAACTTTCACACAATCATATTTTCATTCTGTAAACATTAAAAAAATATTAAAATAAATATTTTTATGTCCCAAAACCACTGTTTCGATTTGAAAAAAAATGGGTTGTTACAAGTTTGCCATATCTATGAATCTTCTTCTATGAATCCGCATGTATGAGTTCGTCATATTTATGAATCTTCTTCTACAAGTTATCATGTATGAGTTCACATCTAGACAGTCACACGGAAGTGTCCATAGGATTGTCCACCAAATTTATCCAAATTTACTCGCTCCACTTAGTGGGTTTTTTTTTGCTAAGATTATATACAACAAGTGTAACGGTCCGGTTTAGACCTTAGTCAGAATAGTAGTTTTGGGACCACATATCTGAGTCAAAATAATATTTAAATATTATTCCCCGTGTTCATGATGTGTGAATTAGCATGTATGAAAGTTTCGTTTGAAAATTTAATCATTTGTGTGTTTAATTTTGAAAAAGGACCTAATCATGTAAAATGTAAAAGCTGTGTGCTAGATGTTAAAAGTGCCTATTTAACTTGGCTTTATAATTGAGAGGTCCTTATGTGGATATTATGCCATTCACTTTGATAATGGACATAAATCACCTTATTATATGTGTTTTTAAATGGTTTATTAAAAGGGTATTATGGTCATTAACATATTAAACATATGTAAATAAAACATAATATAAAATAAAGCCATTGTCATCTTGTTTTACCGAAAAATCAAAGGAAAAATAAAAGATAAAAGCTTGCTAGGGTTCGGCTATGGTTTGGCTTAATTAAGGTATGAGTTTTGTTCTGTTTTTGATAATTTCTATGTTTTTGTAATCGTTGCTTTGTATATTGTCGAACCCATGCCTCAATTTCTGATTTTGTTGATGAATTTGAAATGAGCCATGGATGGATTCATGAGCTTGATGCTATATGTTGAAATATGAAAGCTTGATGTTGGGTTTACATGTGTTGTCTTTGAATTTTTGATGAAATTAAGTAATTTGGGCTAAATTGTAAAAATGTTATTTTGAGGGACTAAAAATGAAATAAATGAAATGTAGTAGACTAGTAGTTGTGGGATTGTGTTTTGGGATGTATATATTTAACCATGTGATTTGGATAGCTTATGTTTGAAAATATAGTTTGATAATAGTATATGATATGTGTTGATCATATGCAATTGTGATATGTTTTATTAGGTTAAAAGAAAAGGCATATGTTGGTAAGTTTTAGTATGAGATTGAATGCTGCATGGAAATAAATGTTTTGATATGATCTTACCTTATGTTTGGCATATATTGGTAAGGTTCATGATTATGTAAATGGTAGACAATGTTATGGTATAAATGATGTGTGTTTTGGCATAAAAATTGGCTGAATTGGTTGTGCATATAGGCTTGTTTCTTTGCTTGGAGGTTGACCCAAATTGGGGTGGAAATTTGGCTATTCAAATGGCCTATTTTTTTCTACACGGGCAGAGACACAGGCGTGTGTCTCAACCGAGTGCGACACATGGCTATGTTGCACGGCCGTACGCTACAATTGTAAGTCAAGCTCAAGCACGGCAAAGGCACACGGGCGTATGGTTAGCCATGTGGCCCAAATCAGGCTCAACCACGGCCAAGACACACGGAGATGTCTTGTGGCCGTGTGGTCAAGTCAGGATATATGCCCTGTTTCGCCACGGCTTAGACACACGGGTGTGTCTAAGGCCGTGTGAGGCACATAGTTTGTTCACACGGGCGTGTGACCTTTTAAAAGTTGAAAATTTTTCTAAGTTTTGAAACTTCCTAATGTTATCAAATTAGTCTTGAATGTATGATTTAGACCTTGTATGATTGTTTAAAGTTTTTGTTAAATATGTATGATCTATATTTTATTGAATTGAGATGATTTTTGTTCTGTGATTGTTCGGATCTGAGTTGTGAGTCCGGTAATGCCTCTTAACCTATTTCAGCGATAGTTACGGGTTAGAGGTGTTACAACAAGTCTGTATGAAGAGACTATATGCTTCATGATCTTTCACAGAAGGAATTCTCATGCATTACGTATTGCACTTTTATGTTATTCAAGCCTAAGCATAAGATGTGGAATACGAATGCACAAAGTTTGTCTAAACAAAATCTGTGTCAAATTCTTAATTTTTAAATAAAAAGATAAGTAAATTTATTTTAGAACTCACTAAGCTCCTTATGAACTTACCATGTTTCTCTCCCTTATTTTAGGTGTTCTAAATTATTGTTTGTAAGACAACGAGAACTACGCCAAAATCTCCAAAGTCTAGTGTGAGCATGTCACCTTTCGTTTCGTAACATATTTGGATATTGGGGCATCTTGTAGCCTTAAACTTCTATTTTGTATATGGATAAGAACTCTTTAAAATTAGTTCAAATTGTAATTAGACGCATGAGGTTATTTCTATAAAAAGATTATTATTACAAGTTTGTTTGCATATATATGGTGATTTCATGGTAGCACACTATGAAACTATTGTATGATTATTAAATTATTTTGCATATACTGATAGTTGAAATCTCGAAGGGTCAGTTGTACGACTTATAGATTGGGTGTTGCATTTTTAGTGGTATCAGAGCTTCAGTTAAGTTGACCTTCGGATAAGGATTTGAGAAGAAGAGCCCTGGTACACATGTTACATTATTCTGGCTTAATCTTTTAAAATTTTACTAAACTAAATGTGTTATGTAGCTTGTCTTTATTCTTGATGTCTGAAGATATAAGAAATTTGGTGGATGAGAAGATTGAGAGAAATATTCCTCACTTCTAACTTAGTGGTCTAGTTCCTTCCAAGAGTGAAGGAGTGTTAGGGACTGAAGCAAAGAATGCATTGTTTGAAGTGTTGGAAGCATGGTTCGAAAGATTTCTAGGGGTTGCTCTGCCACTGCCCACACTACCTTATGGCAATCCAGTACAACCACCAACTCCCCTCCTATTCCCGTTCCCCAAATGACACTGGGTGATCCAGTAAAAGAGATAAGAAAAAGGGGTGCTAAGGAATTTAGGAGAGGAAAGGAAGATGATCCAATAGCCACAGGGAATAGGCTGTTAAGAGTATTATGAGTTACTGAAGAATTACAATGCACTCCACCTAATAGCCTAAGGTGTGCAGTTTCTTTATTGGAGGATGAAGCCTACTAGTGGTGGCAAACGGTGAAGAACATTACGCCTTAAGAGCAAGTCAGTTGAGTATTCTTTCTACAAAAATTTTGAGACATCCTCCTTTGGGTACAATCATCGGAATACTTCCTTGTATTCTGTTGTACTCATCTATATTAAATTTTGATCCATATACTTGAGGATACTGCTTAATTAATTTAATATATTTTTGGTGTTATATTTTCTAGTTAAAATGTTGACTCATTTGGTAGTGGTCAAGTTGTTGTGCCGTCGACGGGAAGGTTTCAGAATTAAATCAAAATTTTATTTTCTGCAATTAATAAGATAAATAGGAAAGTTAAAAATTATAGATATGATTTTGATAACATGTTAATTTACATGACATTTTGTGTTTATTTTGGTTTATTTCTGAAGTGATCCCTACTAAATTAGTGCTTTTATGTTTTAATCTTGTTAGTGATGCAATTGGGACACTAAGAGAAAAACGATCAGAAAAGGACCAAACTGAAACATAATCAATGAAATGAGGCCGAATAAAAACTGTGGAGAAAGCCAAGAACTCATCAAATTTTTTGACTTTGTAAAAGCGAAAAATAGAAAAGAAATCTTATTTTAGTTTTTATTGATTTTTATTTAATTTTATGTTGAAGTGGTTAAAGCCAAAATTAGTAAACACCATGTGTATAAATAGGGCTTTAATGTTCTTAGGAAAGACACAATTTAATTTTACATTTTGATTTCAATTTTGGAGTTGAATCAAATTATTTTCTTTTCTTAAATTTGGCGTGAGCATTCTGTTCCCATTTCTTTATTCTTTCAAAATTCATTTAATTACCTTTTAAGCCCTTCCCTTTCCCAATTTCCTCCATTATCACCAAATCACCTTTCAAAACCTATGAAGCATCATTAAATCCATGCTTCACTAAATTTCATCTTAGCTTTAGGCCAGTGATCTTTCTGGTCGAGAATCGTGAGATACGTATCCATAGTAAAAATCATTTCAATCGGTATTCATATTTTTCCTAAGTATCAAAATTGACAACTCATCCCTTAAATTTAACTCGATTTCAAGTCAAAAAGTGCACGTTGGGTTGGAGTCGTGTTTGCTGACAGTTGGAGAAATGATTCAGTCGTGCTATATTCGGATCTTCGAGAACACATTAAGGAAGAAGTGATTGGGTTGGGTTCTTCAGAGTGCAAGGCTACTGGAATCTTGAATCAGGAACACGTGTATCTTGGTTAGATAATAGGTAAGAGTTGGTTTGCAGGTCGTACAGGGACTAGCTACGAGAGGAAAAATCGGTGGTTATGACGTTTTTAACTGCTATAACCGCCTTATTGTTTGGAGCAGAAAATTAATTTTCAGGGATTGATTCTTAACCTAGAATCTACTGAGTCTAGGGCTAAGGCTTATTATCTCTGTTTACAAAAATCTGACTTTATTTCCTAATTTAAATTTATTCCCAATATTAATTAGTTGTTATTTACGCTGATTCAATTATTACTTTCTAAACATTTTCAAAATCCCCTGATTTATTTTTTTAGGACCGTTTGGAGTCGTGGGCACGACTTTCGACACGACAAACATTATGTTCACAAGTTAAACATAAAAGTTGATTATAACATCAAATCTCTATGGGCTTGACCCTACTACCATTCTTTACTACTATCTAGAGTTATTTTGTAGGAATTATTTTTGGTGGTTTCGATGTCCATCAGATTTCTTTATTTTCTGTTTTAATTACTAATTTTTATTTATTCTCCTATCTTAAATTTTAGTGTATGACTCGAAGCGGAGGCAACCTAATCGAGCTATATCCTGATTCGAAGCAACTCTTAAGGCATAACCGTTAAGTAAGAAAAGACGATCCAATCCAGGTAATTAACCTACCTCGAGAGAACCCATTGTTTGACGATCCACCCAAACAACAAGAACAAATTCGTGAAGGGTTATTGTGTTGGAAAAACGGCTTTGGAAATCACAGTGGAAAATAAGTTTAAGGGAAAAACCAGAGTTTTAAAGTTTTTTTCCAAAAATAAGAATTTGGTTGTGATATCTAAAGTAATAAACACTTAATAAAACTTGTACCTTTTCGATTCATCTAGGATGAATGCTTTGATCGAGTAGTCTTCTCCACTATCCTAAAGCTCACGTTTGTCGGATGTGGGCTCGCTTTGAATCAGAAAATTTTCCACAAAAATATCCGTGGGTTAATTTCGTAATTTCTCTAAAATTCTAAGATAAGTTGTTAATAAGAAAAATATCTCTAGCAATTTCTGAAATAATTTCTTCAGATAATTTTCTTTCTTCAAGTGTTTGAAAAAAATGACCCTTGGCTCTCTTAATATAGGGAGAGTTTAAAGAGTTCAACTATGATTAAACGTAATCACTTTAATATTAATTAATATAATACTTATCAAGATAAATATTCTATTAATCTAATAGATTTAATATTAGATTAAATTTAATATTAAGATAATCACTTTAATATTAAATTAATAAAATACTATGAAGATAAGTATTAAATTAAGTTTAATATTAAATTTATTAAAGTAATATTACTTTTGGAATAGTTAATTTGAAATCAAATTATTCGGTAGAGTCCCAGTATAAGTGTGATTTCTCCACTGTTTGGTTGGCCATTTTTGGCCACATCTAGTTTGACCATCGACATTGAGAAAAATGAATTGATAATGAAAATCAATGGAAAAATGGAAGTGCTCAATGTGGCAATAATTCCCGAAGTGAGGAATTATTAGGAAATGAATGTTTTGTTTTATTCATTTTAACCTGAAATGACCTTGATCGAAGGTAAGTGCGTAGTGGTGTAAGTGCAGTTAAATCTAATTCGAGGAAGTGAGATAAATGGAAATATCTCGATTGGAATAAATCTATTGGACAAATGAGGATGATTGAAAAAGGTAGAAAAAGTTGATGGTAAAACTCGATGAATTACTAGACTATTCTGGTAGTAATACATAATTGTTAAACCATCGAGAATTAAATTAAACTTATACATATTGTAAATTAATTGTTGTTTTAAGTTTTAGGATTTTTTTAATTGTTTGTGTTAGATTAGTAGGTAGAAGGTTTCAGGAAGTAAGAAGTTGTTTCAAGGTGACTACGGACATTTGAAAAATGTTGATATGACCCAAAAGTAGAAATTTGACATGATTCCAGGGTGTGTCGCGACATAGGCATTCTTGTGTTGTGACACACAACTTGAAAAAAAATTGTAGATATCGAGGTTGTGTCACGACACACCAAAGTGGAACTAAGAAACCTGGGGAATTAAAGCATTGTGTTGCAATACACCCTTCTTGTGTCGTGACAACTAGGAAAATTTGGCAACTTTCCTTTTTCAGTTCTAACTAAATATTTTGAGATTGCTTGAAGATCAGACAGCAATGTTGCCCTAAAAACCTCTATAAAATCACCTTAAACAGTAGTTAAAGTCCCAAGCCACCCTAATGAACCCAAAAAAATTCCTTAGTCATCTCTTTCATTAAATTTTTGTGTTTTTCTGTAACACCCCTAACCCAAATCCGTCGCCTGAATAGAGTTATAGAGCATTACCGGAGTTTACAAATCAAATAGATAGAAAATGTAAATATTTCATATCATATAGCATTCATGTCAATAACCAATAAAAATCATATTATTTTCCCTTATACGAGCCAACCGGGCCCAAAATACATATTAGAAACCAGTCAAGACTAGATTGGGTGCTCAAAGATTTTTTTCGGAAAACATTGAAAATTTTTAAAGCTGCAGGGGTCACGCAGCCAAACTACACGCCTGTGTGTCAGGCTATGTGAATATACTGATTTGTACTCTTTAAAAGATACAGGGGACACACGGCCATGTCACCTGGCCGTGTGTCACAGACGACTGAGACACACGTCCGTGTTTGTAACTGTTTGTTTTTAGGGTTAATTGAAACAGTGGTTTCGGGGCCACAAATCTGAATTTAAAATATTTATTTTAATATTTTATTATGTTTTACAGCATGATAGAATTATTGTGTGAAAATTTCATAAAGAAATTTTACCGTTTAAAGGCTTAATTCAGTAAAAAGAACTAAATTACGTAAGGCGTAAAAGTTGAATTCTATAGGATAAAAGCATTAAATAGTTATGAAATTTCAAAGTTGAGGGTTTTAGGTGGTAATTAGCCCATTGGAATTATGAATGGACAAATATGTGCTTTATTAATGAAAATTACAAGGTTAATTAATAACGTTATAATGGTAATTATGAAATAAATTAAGTTAAATAATAAAAACATGGTGTCATCTTCACCATCTAGTTTCCACCACCAAAAATGCATGAATAAAAACAGCCATGGATGAAGATATATTCCGCCAAGCTTTGAAGATTAGTGGGTGAGTGGTTTTTGCTCGATTTTTAATAATTTCTACGTTTTTGAGATTGTTGCTTCGTAATCTATCTAGCCCGTACCTTCGATTTTGAAATTGTTAATGATTTTGATAGTTTCCATTGTTTAGCTTATGTTTTCATTGATTTTAATGGTGAAATATGAATATTTGATTTTAGATTTTCATATTTTATAAAGTGATTTTTGATGAAAATACAAATTAGAGAGTAAATTGTGACATATTTAAAATATGTGGTTAAAAGTGTGATTATTTGGAAAATGTCGGCTGTTAAGGAAATAAGAAGAATTTGGCTAAGCATGGGTAGGATGAAATTGCATGAAATTGTGATTTTATGTGGTAAGGACTAAATTGTAAAAATGTGAAATAATAGGGCAAAAGTGTAATTTTGCCAAAATGTGTGAATTGTGTTAAATTGAATGAATTAATGATTAAAAAAGTAAATTTGTTATTATGTAGATTGAGAAAAATGAGATTCGGATCTAGAACGGGGGAAAAGAAAGTATCGTATTAGTCGACCTAATTCGTCTTTATAGCAAACGAGGTAAGTTCATATGCTAATAAACGTATTTAAATTGTGTTATAAATGCTTATTTATTATTGAATTGAGTTGAATTATATACGTTATTTGTCATTGAACTAATATGAATTTCAAATGAGCAACTACGAGCAAGAATCGACAGAATTACGACATCCGAAAGTCTCGTACAAACCTTAGGAATAATATAGGATACAAATGTCATGACATTAGGATTGTTGAGATGAGATTACATGTAAGACCATGTCTGGGACATTGGCATTGTATTGTGATTATGTGTAAAACCATGTCTGGGACATTGGCATCGTTATATGATTTTGTGTAAGACCATGTCTGGAACATTGGCATCAATATGAGATAGCATGTAAGACCATATCTGGGATATGGCATTTTATGAGCTTTATGTGATATCTGAGTATCCTTAGTGATTTCGAAGGGTTCAATGGGCAAAGTCAAGATGAGAATAAAAGTACAATCAAATTAAGTGATACAAGTATGTACAAAACCTATATGAGAATCAATTGAAGGTAATTAGGTAAGTTCCTAGTGTATCATGTATATGAAATGAGAAAGATTTATGTGTAAGTATGTTTGTGTAAGTATTTTTCATGCCAAAATGTGTTTATTTAGCTATAATGAGGTATGAATTGAATGATATGTGAGATATAAGTTACAGTTTTTTTAACTAAATATACATATGGCACATAGTGTGCGAAACATTGTTATTTGATGATATTTCACATAATTCACTTGGCTAAAGAAAAAGTGATGAATATTGGATTGAATATAGTTTATATATATAATTGCTTATGCGGATGAAAATGTGAAGGAAATGATAAGAATTATTCAAACCATACGTGTTTTGAATGAATAAACTCATGAAAATCTTGATTAACTATGTGCATGAATTTGAGATAGAATGGTGAAATCATATGAATTATATCATGTTTTGAGTAAGTGTTAAAATGCGGTTATTTAATAATATGAGTTTTATTTCTATACAAGATTACTAAGCTTTATAGCTTACTTTGTTTTCTTTTCTATGTTTATAGAGTTTCAGAGGCTTGCTTGGGTTAGAAGTCGTCGGAGATTTCATCACACTATCCAGCTATGGTTTGGTACTTATGAGTTTTGTGATATTGGGTATATGGCATATATAGGCTTAAGTCTTTTTGATAAAGATTTTGGTGATGTATTTGACCATTTTATATGGCTTATTAATGACTTATGTTTGATGTGTAATATTCCCTGTGTAGTGGCATAATTTGGTATGGTTGGTGATGGTTCAAGTTGATCATTTGGTCATTTGGTATAAGATGAGTATTTACTTATGAAAAGCCTGATTTTGGACTTGATAAGTGAATGGCTAATAGATGATTTATGAGCCAAGCTTTGTGTGTGATTAATGTAACATCCCTAACTCGTATCTGTAGCTGGACTGGAGTTAAGAGGCATTACTGGACATTTTAGAACATTTTATGATCAATTCACAACATCAATCATATATCATAATTTCATAGCAAGTCATACACAAAGAACATTTCTTAGGTCAATGAGACCTTAAACATGCTTTAGAAAGGAATCGGAGCTAATCCAAGCACATACAAAATCTCTCAAAGCTATACAATTTTTCCAAGTTACAAAGGTCACACGCCCGTGTGCCTCACACGGCATTAGACACACTCGTGTGTCTAGGCCATGGAAAAATAGGGCATACATACTGACTTGAACCACTCGGCTCAAGACATGCCCGTGTGCCTTGGCCGTGGTCGAAACTGACATAGGTCACACGGTAACCACATGCCCGTGTACCCTTCAAAATGGCTACAAACGCCCATGTGCCAAGGCTGTGTGCTTCACACGGCTACCAGACATGCCCGTGTGTCTAGGTCGTGCTCGAGATTGACTTAAAATTGTAGGACTAACCCAGGGGACACACAGTTGTGTTTCATGACCGTGTGTCACACACGGCTGAGACACACGCCCGTGTCTCAACCCGTGTGGACAAAATAGGCTACTTGAAAAGCCATTTTTCCACCCTATATGCATAAGCTTTTAAGACCACATTTCATAACCTAATATGCAACCAAAACATTTCCACAATAAGCATCATTCATACTTCAATATCATTAATCATTTCCATACATACTTCCAACTCAATCATACTAATTCCATGTAACTAATTCATAATATGAACAAATGATTCATATCACATTTATAACCATTTCAACCACAAAACTAACTTACCAAAAAGACCATTTCACTAGGCCATATATATACACCAAATTTACCATTTTTCCATCACACATCATATACCAAAATCAAACTATAAGTTCAACCATAATCAAGCCATATCTCATGGCATGATATACCCATCTCAAAACATACCACATTAATCCTAGCCTATACATGTCATACTTTGATATATATACATTTTCAAAGGTACCAAAATAATATTTGATAGTGTGGTGATGATTCTTGACGATCCCCGAGCTTTTAGTAGCTTCAATAATTTATAAAACAATTGAAAAACAATCAAAGTAAGCTTTCAAAATCTTAGTAAGCCATATACAAATAAACTTATCACATATCACAATTATAAACCAATTCATTCATATGAATCATGGTATATCACAATAGTAAGTTCATATTTCTCATTTAGCTCAATCGTTCATAATCATTTACTAATAAATACATCACATTTCTATGTAACTTACATATCAAAAGATCATATTCATACTTACCTTTCATTGCCAAATTCCATATATAGTTCATACGTACCTGAATCAAATATACATTCACATAGTTATTCATTTCTTGGGATGCCCGTAGAATCATACGGAACAAAATAGGATACACGGATAGCTTAGAAAGCTCGTACAAGGCGAACATCCCAGACGTGGTCTTACATGTAATCAAATATTGATGCCTCTATCCCCAACAGGGTCTTATATGAAATCAAATATGATCCCGATGTCCCAGACATGGTCTTACATGTAAATCTCAAATCGATGCCAACGTCCCAGACGTGGTCTTACACGAAATCACATATCGGAATCCTAAGTCATGACATATGTATCTTAACTATTCCTATGCTTCTTACAGGGCTTTTGGACGTTGTCATATTATTGAAACTTTCTCAATTTCACATATTCAGCTTTTATAACCATTTATCAGAATTCAATATCATATAAGCATGAATAATCAATTCAAACACATTTCTTTGTATATAGACTTACCTCGTACGGAAATGAACGGAAACGAACAGCTATTCAACTACTTTTGACTTTCCCTGATCTAATTTTGTTTTCTTTGGTTCTTGATCTAAACACATTCAAATTTGACTTATTCAATCTTACATTCATTCAAATCAATCCATAAACACATATTTAGGGCATTTTACAAATTAGCCCTCACATTTTCACATTTTAACACTTTAGTCCCTAATTCATAAAATCACAAAATACACTAATTTCATATTACACATGCTTGGCTGAATATTCCCTTAGCTCATATAAACACACATATTTCATTTATTTTACATTTTAGCCCCTCAATTTCTCATTTTCACATATTAGTCCAAAATACTCAAATTTATCAAAAATTCAAATACAAAACATATTAACCCAACACATACATTTCATTTTCCATTAACTAACATCAAAAAGCTCACAATTTCATCAATGGCATGACTCAAATTCATCGTCAATTTCATGAATTGAAGCATGGGCTAGGTAGTATACAAAGCAACAATCTCAAAAATATAAAAATTATCAAAAATGGATCAAAACACATACCTAAATTCAAGCTTAAAGTGTCGAAACCCTAAATGACCATGAAGTCTTTTCTTTCTTCTTTATTTCGGCAAAGATGGTGAATAATGGATCCATTTTATGCCTTTGTATTATTTAATCTATATTATTAACTAGTTTACCATTTTACCCTTGCATTATAACATTAATAAACCATTATCTAATGTCCATCTAAGTCATTTAATGCATGCCATGGTCAAATAACCACATAAGGACCTCTTAATAATAAAGACACTTCAATTTGGCCATTATTCAAATAGAAGGACAATTTTGCATTTTCTGCGATTTAGTTATTTTTGCAAATTAAGCACACAAATGATTGAATTTTCATACAAAATTTTCACACATGCTTAACCACATACTGTAAATACGGAAAGTAATATTAAATATTTTTTTTGACTCAGATTTGTGGTCCCAAAAACACTATTCCGACTAGGGTATAAACTAGGCTATTACAATTAATGGTAGTAAAAATACATATTGAAATATGTTGTATTGAAGAGTACAATATGTATTTTGGTATATGATTGAATAGGTGAGTAATGAGGAATGAATCATGCTAATTTGGAATGTGTTTGAATGTACAAATGGTATTGATTTGAGTTGATCAAATGGATAGAATTGGTATTGTAAGTTTGGTGCATGAAATAGCATGGTTTGGCTATGTAACACACCTTACCCGTATCCAACGTCAGGACAGGGTACGAGGCATTATCAGACCTAAACTCACATAATCATACAAAATCGAGACATGAATTTTCGTCCAAATTAAAACCATTCATTATCATGCATATTGTCCCTTATATGGACTCATAAGGCCCAAAACGTACATTGGAGGTGGTTCAGGAGTAACTCGAGAACTTTGAGGATATTTGGAAGACTTAGACAATTTTCTTGTTTTGGAGAGTCACAAGCCCGTGTGGGTAGGCCGTGTGGTCACACATGCTCGTGTGGCATGGGACACGCCTGTGTAACTCTCTGACTATGACATTATCAGCAAAATAGGGTCACACGGCTAAGTCATACGCCTGTGTCCTAGGCAGTGTGCTAGGCCATGTGGCGAATTAAATTCCAAAAATCAGGTGCAGACTTCACACAACCTGGGCACACACCCATGTCTTTACTACTGGGCATTCTGTTTGCATTAATTAGGGTACAGGGGACTCACGGCTGGACCACATGCCCATAGGGTAGACCGTTGTCACACACGACCTAGACACACGCCTGTGTGTCTACTAGTGTTGACATCTTTAAAGATATTTTCCAAGCCAATTGTCAACCTTATTTTTTCAAACACATATATAAATAAACAATATTTCTTAGACTTGCATGCATGCATTTTCATATCATCTTATACACACACATGACATTCATCAACATCCGATCATCAATAACCATAGGCCATATCATAATGGAATTGGCACATACATACATAGATAAATAGGTTTACAACCCAATATTCATTATGAGCCATATCTCATGGCCATACACAAAATGAGTTAACTATCATTGTAAGCCAACACATTTGGCTAGACCAATATGACATATAACAAAAAGGTCAAGTCCTTATACATGCCATACTCAGAATGTTGAGACTAACTATACCCAAATAATCCAATCGATAGTGTGAACGTGCCTCCAACATACTTTGATCCCCGAGCTAGTTTGGTGATACTATAAGAAAATGAAAAAGAGAGGGAGTAAGCATAAAACTTAGTAAGCTTGCATGTAATTAATAAGCAATAAGAGTATGCACTTTCATACAGATACACAACATAACTTAAATCATCTCATTCTCAATTATCATTGTAGCCATGTCCTATCTCATTCAATTTACTTAATGTTCAATAGAACTTAAGATTATAATCCCTTCATTTTCATCTTACCAAAGTCTTATCATTTCGTAATCTCAATAACTACGAGCTTGGTGTACATACCTGTACCCTTTCAACATGATCATACCACGTCATTTCTTTAACAAATCCTTGGACTACCTGTTGAACCACTTGGAATACTAAGGATACTCAGGATTATCATACACACAATGAGATGCCAATGCCATGTCCCAGATGTGGTCTTACATGAGATCTCACATCGATGCCATATCCCAGATATGGTCTTATACGACATCTCATTTCGATGCCATGTCCCAGATGTGGTCTTACACGAAATCTCATATCAAGGCCATATCCCAGATATGGTCTTACATGATAACACATACTGATGCCGATGTCATATCCCAGATATGGTCTTATACGAGATCTTATCAACTCAAATGTCATGATATTTGTACCCTAAGTATTCCTAAGGTTCAACAGGCTTTCATCACTTCAATTCTTTGTCGAACAACATCAGTAATATTCACAAAGACAATTATACAACTCAGGCAACATTAAATGCTAAATACATAATAGAATGTTGTATCAATTACACACAAACTTACCTCGGTACAAAAATATGGTCAATTTATTCGATTTAGTCCAAAATCTTGCTCTTTCCCCAATCTAGGCCCGGACTCCATTTTTCTTGATCTATAATATCAAATTTCACTTATTTAATTACCATGTTATTCAAAATAGCCCATAAATCATATTTTTTCAAAATTATATTTTTCCCCTAAACTTTTACATAATTACAATTTAGACCCTAGGCTCGTAAAATGAAATGCAGCTAATTTCTTTGTTAACCAAGCCTAGCTGATTTATATTCCCTCTAATAACAACCCACATTTTTCATCAAATCACATTTTTAACACCTATTTTTACGTGTTTTACAAATAAGTCCTTTTAGGTGTTTTCATGAAAAATCACTTAGAAAAAAATGTTCATCTATCACCAAAATTCCACATTCCTCCATAAATCATCAAAATACATGCATGACACACATGGTTAAATTTTTGAACATAGACCCTAGTTCAAAATAATGGTAAAAATATCTATATCATGCTTCAAGGATCTCGAAAACATCAAAAACTAACACCAAAATGACTTACATGTAGAGGGTTTCTCTTTGTCAAAATTTCAAGCTCTCAAATGGCTATTCTTGCTGAAATTTTTGGTGCACGAGAGAGTGAAAAATATGACCATTTTATTTTTATTTATTTATTCTATCTTAAGTCATCAAAATACTAAATCCTACCAACTTTAACTTTTCATTTATTACACTCCATGTGCATCCACTCACCCATATAGTGGTCTAATTACTCAATAAGGACCTCAACTTTTAAGTTTTATAGCTATTTATCGCATTTAGCTAATAGAACACAACTTTAGCACTTTATACGATGTAGTCCTTTTTCGTAAATTAAGCATTCAACCAATAAAATTCTTAACAAAATTTTTACACAATCATATCATCATGATGTAGACCTCAAAAGAATATTAAAATAAATTTTATGACCTCGAATTTGTGGTCAAAAAACCACTGTTCTGACTAGGCCCAAAATTGGGATGTTACAGGCTGCCTATTAATGTATTGAAATGGAATGAAATGTGGTGTTTTAGGTATGCTTGAGAAGGGTGAGAAATGTGGCTTGAATTGTAACAGCCCGGTTTAGACCCTAGTTAGAATAGTGGTTTTGGGACCACAAATCTGTGTTAGGAAAATATTTTAATATTATTTTTTGTGTTTATAATATGTGAATTTACATGTGTGAAAGTTTCGTATGAAAATTTAATCGTTTGTGTGCCCAATTTGATAAAAGGACTTAATCGCGTAAAATGTAAAAGTTGCCTACTATTTTTTAAAGTACTTAATTGATTTGTCTCATTAAAAGAGAGGCCCTTATGATGCAATTAGACCATTGAAAGCATGAGTGGACATTTATGGCCTTAATGTTAAAGTTTTATATGTTAATTAATTAAGGCTAAAAATGGTATTTGATAATTTATGTTAATATTAATAAAAAAAAAGTATGAAAATAAGGCCATTATCACCATTCTTTACCAAAATTGAAGAAATAAAAGCTAGGGCTCTTATGTTTAAACATACAACTACTTCCAAGCTTGATTAAAGGTTTGTTTTTGATCCGTTTTCGATAATTTCTACGTTTTTGTAATCGTTGCATTGTGTTTTACTAAGCCCATGTCTCAATTACTAAAGTTTTTGATAATTTTGAGTTGACGCATTGATTAAATTATGAGCTTTATGAAGTTTGATGATAGTATATTAAAGTATGTGTTAGATTACTAAGTTTTGTCTTTGAATTTTTTATGAATTTGAGTTATTTGGGCTAAATTGTGAAATCTTTAAATTGAGGGACTAAAATGTGAAATAAATGAAATAGGTGGACTTGTATGAGTGCTATTAATATTTGGCTAAGCATAAGTATATGCAAATTTTGTGTATTTTGTGATTTTTGGGATTAGGGACTAAATTGTCAAAATATGAAAATATGAGGGCTAATTTATAAAATGTCCTAAATGTGTGTTTGTGGATTTATTTGAAATATTTGGTGGATAAAAGAGTTAAATTTGAATTTATATAGATCTAGAACCAAAGAAAATAGAATTAGATCGGGGAAAGTCGAAAGTAGTCGAATAGCCGTTCTGTAACAGTCCGGTTTAGGCCCTAGTCGGAATAATGGTTTCGGGACCACAAATCTGAGCTAGAAAAATATTTTAATAGTATTTTCCGTGTTTATAATATATGAATTTATGAATGTGAAATTTTCGTGAGAAAATTTAATTGTTTGTGTGTTTAATTTGATAAAAGGACCTAATCGCATAAAATGTCAAAGTTGCATGCTATATGTTAAAGTGCCTATTTGCAATGTATTTTTAATTGAGAGGTCCTTATAATGTTATTAGAACATGGATAGTGGAAAATGTCGTAAATGGCCAACCATTAATTGTTTTACTAATGTTTTCATTAAGGGTAAAATTGGTATTTGGTTATTAAAGTTATTATAATTAAAAAAACATAAAAATTTGGCCATTCATGTTGTTCTTGCCGAAAATAAAAGAAAAAGAAGAAAGAAAAGAACTCTTAGGGTTTCGGCACTCTGATTCTTGATTGAGGTATGTGTTTTGATCCGTTTTCAATAATTTCTACGTTTTTGTGATTGTTGCTTAGAGTTCTATCAAGGCTATGATTGAATTTCTGATTTTGTTGATGATTTTGAAATATTCCATTGACGAAATTGTGAGCTTTATGATGTTAGTTGTTGGAAAATAAAAGATATGTTTTGGGTTAACATATTTTGTCTTTGAATTTTTGATAAACTTGAGTAATTTGGGCTAATTTGTGAAAATAAGAAATTGAGGGACTAAAATGTAAAAAAATGAAATATGTGGACTTGTATGAATACCATAACGATTCAGCTAAGCATGGTAAGGAAATTTTGAGTATTTTGTGATTTTGTGAATTAGGGACTAAAGTGTTAAAATGTGAAAGTATAAGGGCTAATTTGTAAAATGCCTAAAATGTGTGCTTGTGAATTGAATTGAATGATTTGGTGAATAAAAAGGTTAAATTTGAATTTATATAAATCAAGAAAAAAAAGAAAACGGAATTAGATCAGGGAAAGTCGAAAGTTGTAGTAGCCGATTCCGTTTATCTGAATCTGTACGAGGTAAGTCAACATACAAATAAATGTATTTTGAATTGAATTATTATTGATTATATGATTTTGAACAGTGTTGAATGAATATATGTGTTAAGAATGAGATATCCGAGAAAGTATTGACAAAGTTCTGATGTCCAAAAAGCCGCGTACGAACCTTAAGAATAGTAAGGATACATATGTCATGACATAGGATCCGATATGTGTTATCGTGTAAGAATACGTCTGGGACATTGGCATTGACATATGATTTACGTGTAAGACCAAGTCTGGCATTGACATATTCGCGACAGGTTTTAAAAATTTATAATTAATAGTTCTTGAAACTAACTATTATCATGATGAAGGCAAGTGTACCTATCGAACAGTAGTATAGCTTTAGCAAGACCGGATTGTCGAACCCAAAGGAACTAAGAGTACTAGTCATTACTTTCTTTTTATTATCTAGCCTAAAAATTAAAGGATTTGTGCATCTAAACTAATTAACTAAACTAAGGGTGCACAGAGAGAAAATTGGGGAAAAGCTTTTGGGAAAACTCAATTGATTAAGGCAATACCCAAGGAAAAATCCACCTAGACTTCACTTGTTATTTGACTTTCAATCAGACGATTTATTCATTTGACTTGATTGTAGAAATCCCTAAGTTATATTATTATCTCTCTCGAGACTAATAACGTCTAACCCTAGGTTTATTAATTTAAATCTCTTTCTAATTAACACCCTAGTGTTGTATTAACTCGATCTATGGACTCCCTTATTAGGTTTCACCCTAATCCGGTAAAATCTTGTCACCTTATCTCTAGGCGTGCAATCAACTCTGCTTAATTACGACAAATTTACTCTTAGATATGGACTTTTGCTCCTCTGAATAAGCGCATTAACTTGAATCAATATCCTGGTATATTAAAACAAGAATTAAGAACACATAATTAAGAACAAGTCAAATATTTATCATGCAATTCAGATAATAATAACAAGATCCGTCTTAGGTTTCATTCCCCTTAGGTATTTACGGGGTTTAGTTCATAATTATGAAAGAAAACATCTCAAAAGAATAAAGATAACAAAACATAAAGAAAACCCAAAACTCTTGAAGGAAATTAAAGGGAGATCTTCAGTCTTGACGATGAATCCGACTTCTGAGATGGATCAATCAGCTTTCTTTGAGTAATTCCTTGCCTCCTACTCTATGTGTCCCTTCTAATTGCCTCTTTAGGTGTTTAAATAGGCTTTAGAATGCCTAAAAGCCCTCAAAAGTAGCCTTTTTCGAATAGGACTAAACTTGGGCTCAACAAGGACACGCCCATGTGTGATTTCTTCAAGACCATGCTCAAGGCTGTTAAATAGGCACAAGCGTGTTGTCTACCCATGTGAGGAGATCCAAGCCGTGTTAGAGCCTGTTAAACCTACACGAGCTGTGATCTACCTGTGTAAGGAACTCCAGGTCGTGCAGATTTCCCATGTTGGCCCGTTTTCTCCGTTTTTGGCCCGTTTCTCGCTCTTTTTGCCCTCCTATGCTCACCTAAGTATAAAACATGAAATTAAAGAATTAAGATCATCTAATTCACCAAATCTAAAGAGAAATCATCCATAAATGTGATAAGCATGAGATAAAAATATGTATAAATTACGGTTTATCAAATACCCTCACACTTAAGTGTTTGCTTGTCCTCAAGCAAAATCCTCAACTCACAATCAAAATAAATTCTTCTCAACTTATAACCCCTATAAATAATATCTCAAAATAATCCATAAGTAATCATACATTGAGAATTCAATTAGAAGAACATCAAAGTTCCAAACATTCCAAGTTGAGCATTTTATCACGAAAACATATGTGTCTCCCCTCATCTAAGTGATTACCTTTGATTCAAAATATCACAAAGTTTAACATCCTCACTAAAGATTCACTTAAATCACTCGAGGAGTTTAAGGACAATAAATGAAGCACTCATTAGTCAATATGAAAAGTTATTACCATAGGCTTGCATGAAAATCAAATCTCCACCACTATAAATTGAGATGATACATCAATCAAAAGGTCTTTAGAGGGTTGTACCGTGGCTTTGGTTAGGGAATATGGTCACAAACTGAAAGAAAAGGTTAGAATCGAGATTGAATTTAAAAATTACCTAACTAGAAAAATAACTAATTATCAATCGAATACAAGTGATCTTTTCTCAGAATATGGAATTAAACACTTAAGCTCAAAAACAATGAATTACTACTAATATATATGTATGTATTGTAATAATTTTTTTTAAGAACAAGTCAAAAAACATAGGCTATCTATCAAAAATAAAACATAGCTAAGCAATTTATTCAAATTAAATCTCGACAAAAATAGGGATCAAATCAATTTAGGGTATTTCAACAATAATGGGTTGTGGGTTAATATTAAGGGTAAATCAATGAATGGGTTATTGGGCTCAAGGGGGTTCACTAAGGGTTAATTATGAAGGTAGGCTTTTATGGAGTGAGTGGGTTAAACCTAAGTGCCTTTATCATCTTGTCATATCAAATCAAATGGTGTGGCCTTGACATGCATAATCAAGCAAGTTCTAGAATAACAAATCAAGATTGACGCACTCAAAGCAACAATAAAAGTGAGCATGAAAGAAATAATAGATGCTTTTAAAGGTTCAAGATCTCACAAAAGTTATGGCTTTTTGATGTTAAACCTGTGAATTTCAACTCAAGATAATACCTGAACTTGGGGAAACAACCTAAAAATTTTTAAAACTCAAAAATCAACTTATCATGCTTGATTCTCTAATTCCTTAAAGTTTAAACCATCAATGCATGAATGCCTATGTTTTAATTCAAGAAATATCAATAAAGATCATAAATTAATCAAAATTCATTCTAATACTGACATGAGAAGATCACATGAAAATAAGACAAAAGTCAGGTATTTTTCTAAGATATAAACAACCCTCCACACTTAAGATGTACATTGCCCTCAATATACAAAGTTAGATTTACGAAGATATAGATATAAGGTCATAAGATAGGGAGAGAAGTGAAACTTCCTCAATGATGAATGGACTCCTTGAATTGGAGTTATAGAGAATAATCAGCCAAGGCAATGATAAGATTAGAGGAGGATACTCCGGTGGTGGTAGCGGTTCAGTTCCACAACCACAGTGTCCAGCGAAGAGGTTATCATGGTGGTCGGACAGGGCATGACGGTTGTGGAGAACCTTTTCCAGTAGAGTTTCAAGTTCCTAAGTGATGGTGAGCTTTGGAGCTCTTAATAACTGTGATAAAATCAAGAACTCTTTAGGAAATATAAAGAGGCATAATTACTCGTAATGAAATAGCCGAAACTATAAATTGTTCAATAAAAATTATAAAACCTAAAAATAAAATAGTATTAAAGGAAAATAAAATAAAAATTATTTTAAGAAGATAAAAAAATAAAAGTGAAAATAAAAATAATAAATACAAAGGATTTAAACATCGTCATCACTGGATGGTTCGCGAGGTGGTGGTGGCGATGAGATGTGAAGGTGCTGACAAATCTGATATAGAGTAGTATCAATGTGATCAAAGCACTGGAAACACTACTACTCAAATCGAGTGAGGTGCTCAGAGATATCATAGTGTGAAGCCGCCGCATGAACTGGATGATGGGTGGGTGGTGGCTAAGACGGCGGGTCCTCATGTCATGGAGGGACATCTTCAGTAATGTCCTCAGGGTCCTCCTGCTCGGTCGGCTAGACGAGGCGGTACTGGGGAGGATCAACTCCACGTCATTTCTTTATCATCCCCATGTGTAGCATACTCGAGATGCCTAGTGGGGACATCTGACCAATGAGAGTGAGGGAGGATGCTTGCACCACCGTGCTGAGGAGACCAAAGTGCCGTGCAAGGCGAGTCACATAGAGGCCAATGAAGATGACCCCCTTCCTATGCCACTCTGTTTGATGGCGTATGGCGAGGGTAATGAAATAGGCAAGGTCAAAGACGTACCCGTTCTCCATGCTCTACAAGAAATAGGCATCGTGAGTGTTGACGACGCTGGTGCTCTCTCGTTGTCCTGTCAGAGTGTGGGCTAAGATGGTGTGTAGGCACCGCAGGGATGGGGTGAGGGCTGATGCCTTAGAGCGGCTAGGATTATAGGTGGCCGAGTCAAGGACTAAAGCACTCCAACACTTCGAAGGAGAATAGTGGATATGGCGATGGAGGGTGTTGAGTTCGTTGTCATCCATGAACTCCTCTGTGTACAGTCCCAGTACGATTCCAAACTCAGGTACGCTCAACTGGAAAACCAAATCACCGATGCAGAACTAGACCATTCTTGGATCATCGAGCTCTGTCATAATAGTTGGAAGTGAAAGGTCGAATAGAGTTCCAATATGAGCTCGAGGTACGTCGGCTCGATGATCCTAAAGAAGAGCTCCCATGGATCAGTCGACAGAAGTGCTCTGACCGCATCAGCCAGTTGGCCTTGTTCAAGTGTGGCCCAGTCAATGCAGTGGCCCACACCTAAGGGTTGGGCCTGAAGTATTTGAAAGAGTTCTTCTTGGGGTCCCAATAGAAACTAAATAAAGGGGTGCCTGATCTCCGCGGTAGGACCCAAGGATGATGATGCTCCTTTCCTCTTCTTTGAAGCGGGGACAACGATTTTCTTATTACGATTTGACATGACATCTGCAATGGCAAGATGAAATAATCATAAAATTACTCCCCGAAAATAGCATGGACAAATATGCAATGCATGTTAGAACTAAATAGAGATACTTCATAGGAGTCATGTACTAAAAACAATTATGCTGAAAGATAACCCAATAAGATATTTTAAGTCATTACTACGAATAGGAATACGAGAATAATGCCTAGTGAATGGATGCATATCGGAATGATAATATGGGAAATAGATTGAAGTCCATTGCAACACAAGAATGAATGTACCATAATCCATCAACTAGATTAGCAAGAAACAAAGGGTATAAGTATTGCTATTATTAGAACTATCAAGATTAACAGTCAAAATAAAACAAGAAAAATCAAATTAGTAAACAAAATAAAGAGAAAAGAATGAAAAAACATAAGAGCTTGGTAGAGGGAGGAGCTTGGGTGATCGATGGTGGTGTTGTGGCCGGCGCACGGGAGTGGCAGGAAGGGCATGTGAAGGGGTTGTAGCGGCTAAGGTTAGGAATTTTAGGGAAGGGGATGATGAATAATAAGGGGTTTATATAGATTTTGGGCCTAATTTTAGCCTGTGTGTTTCGTGATTTTTAAATTTAGGCGCATCTAAAATTTGTCCCACGGCCATGTTCTTTGAGCGTGTTGGTTCACATGGCCATGTCCTACTTCGTTCGCTTCTCCCATGCCCGTGCTCAAATGTGCATGCCCGTGTTGTTTGATCAGTCTTGAGCACAGGTGGTGGGCACGAGCGTGCCGCACGCTCGTGCTAAATTCTCAGTTTCAACCACGGTTTCTAGACATGGGCGTGTCACACGCCCGTGTTGTTTTGGAAGACTCACCCACGGCTACGTCGAAAGGCCGTGGCAACTTATCGCATCTCGTGTTGGGCAAAAATTTTACCCTATTTTTAAACAGCCGTATTGCACGGCCGTGTCTCCGCCCGTCGTGTGAGCATAGCCTAAGGCACGCCTGTGTGCCTGGCCGTGTGGATTAGAAAACCTGTGTTTCAAGGACTCAGTTAGTGATTAGATGTTAAAAACTGAAATTTTAAAGAAATTAATACTGTTAGTGCTCAGGTTGCCTCCCGAGAAGCCCTTATTTAGAGTCTAAGCTCGACTTACCTCTCTTTTGCGTGATCATAGTGGTGTGAGGAGTTTACACTCCTCATCCCTGCTATCAATTTCATCAAAATAAGGTTTTAAACAAGTACTATTTATTTTAAAAGTGTCAAATTTGGGATGACTTACCTCGACTGTACCGTATGGGAAAATGCTAAGTACCGTAAGAGGGATTGCTCCATTAGGTCCAGAAGCGGCAAAGCGAGGATCCGCTGCATCTAATAGTACTTTGTCTCCAACCTTAAGTTAATTTGGTGAAATATTGAGCTCGTCATGGCGTGGTTTTGGTTTATCGTGTGTCCTTGGTTTATGTGTTCACCATTCATCTAGTTCCTCGATTTGTAGCCTTCGTTCTTCATAGATGGGTTCTTTATTGTTCCTTGAACAAGGCTCATGTGTGCTCTTCGAACGTGTTTATTGTAAAGAAGGTTGCACCACATGGTCAGTATTAATAGGATTAAGAGCTTGAAGAGTAACTGAGTCATCACCCACACGAATTGTGAGTTCACCTGTACCAACATCAATAACAGTCCTAGCAGTTGCTAAAAATGACCCTCTTAGAATTAGAGGTGCGTCACTACCCTCTTCTATGTCTAGAACAACAAAACCGATTGGGAATATAAATTTATCAATTTTTACAAGTACATCTTCAATGATACCTCTAGGAAATCTGATAGTTTTATTGGCTAACTGAATACTCATCCTAGTTTGTTTGGGTTTCCCAAGACCTAGTTGTTTAAACATTTTGTAGGGCATGACATTAATACTAGCCCCTAAATCAGCCAAAGCATTTCTAACATTTAAGCTACCAATTAAACAAGGAAATGTAAAACTCCTTGGATCTTTCAATTTGTTGGCCAGCTTATTCTGTAGAATGGTTGAGCAAATTGCATTTAGCTCCACATGCGATGCCTCATCCAACTTCCGTTTATTCGTTAAAAGCTCCTTTAAGAATTTGACTGTGTTTGGCATCTATGAAAGAGCTTCAATAAATGGTAAGTTAATGTGTAATTTCTTTAATAGTTTAAGGAATTTACCAAATTGTTCATCCGTGCGGTCTTTCCTTGTCGCATTGGGGTATGACACTCGTGGTTTGTACTCTTTACTTACCGGTTTCTGCTCACTGTGGTCTACCTCGCCTTTACCTTTACTTACCATAATTCCTTGCCTTGGTTCTGGTTCAGGTTTAACTAACCCTTTCTCATCTTGGATAGTAATTGCATTGAGTTGTTCCCTTAGGTTTGATTCAATGTTACCTGGCAGGCTACCTTGTGGTCGTTCAGAAATCAATTTGGCGAGTTGGCCTGTTTGAGTTTCGAGCCCTTGGATCGACACCTGTTGATTCTTAAGTGCTGTTTCGGTATTTTAGAAACAAGTTTCCTACATCGAGATAAACTTTGTTAGCATCTCCTCAAGGTTCAGCTTCTTTTCCTATTGGTAAGGTGGTTGTTGAAAAGCCGGAGGATGTTGTGGCCTTTGATTTCCTTGATCACCCCATGAGAAATTGGGATGGTTCCTCCAACCTGCATTATAGGTATTACCGTATGGGTTATTTTGAGATCTAGAATTATTGTTACCCATGTATTGGACTTGTTCCTCTTTAGTGTTGGGGTTGAAAGATTGATATTCTGTTTGTGTTCCTCTTCCATTTGAATCGCACCTCATAACTGGATGTACTTAAGTAGAACCATACAAACCGTCAATCTTTTTATTTAAGAGTTCTACATGGTCAGATAGCATAGCAACCGCATCGAGGTTGAAACCACCGGCCGCTTTTGTCGGTTTTGTCCTCATAACTTGCCACTGATAGTTATTCAGTGACATTTCTTCAATAAATTCGTAAGCTACTTCAGGTGTTTTGTTGTTCCAAGTTCCACCGGTGGCTGTGTCAATGAGTTGCCTCGTTGAGGGGTTCACACTGTTGTGGAACGTCTGAACTTGTAGCCAAAGTGGTAACCCATGGTGAAGGCACCTTCTCAAAAGATCCTTGTATCTCTCCCATGCATCATAAAGCATTTCTAGATCCATCTGCACAAAAGAAGAAATGTCATTCCTCAACTTATCCGTTTTAGCCAGTGGAAAATATTTAACTAAAAACTTTTTGGTCATTTATTTCCAAGTAGTGATTGACCCTCGTGGTAACGAGTTCAACCACTGTTTAGCTTTGTTCCTCAGTGAAAAGGGAAACAACCGAAGGCGTATGGCATCGTCAGAAATGCCATTGATTTTAAATGTGTCGTAAAACTCCAGAAAATTTGCCAAGTGATTGTTTGGATCCTCATCCTACAAACCATCAAACTAAACAAATTGTTGTATCATTTGAATCGTGTTAGGTTTCAGTTTAAAATTATTTGCAGCAATACCAGGCCTAACTATACTTGACTCAGTTCCTGTTAAATTTGTTTTAGCATAATCATACATAGTGTGCGGAGCAGGATTCTGATTTACTGGATTAGCAGCAATCGCAGGAGGTAGTGGATTTTCCTGATTTTTAGCCATCTCCCCGGTTGTGGTTTGAATATCGTCCTCTTGCTCTTCCTCTGTGTATCTTAAGCTTCGCCTTATTTCTCTTCGATTTCTACGAGCTGTGCGATCGATCTCACTATCAAAAAGTAATGGTCGCGACAGGTTTTTTCTAGTCATAAACTATAAAAAAACTGCCAGAAGCTAATAAAAGAGAAAATTGGAAAAGGAAATAACAATTTAAATTGAAAATAAAGTAAAATGGCTAAAGTAATAAAAATCGAGTGTTCCTAATATCTTAGTTCCCCAGCAACAGCTCCAAAAACTTGATACGTGATATTTGCGACAGGTTTTAAAAATTTATAATTAATCGTTCTTGAAACTAACTATTATAAGTGTACCTATCGAATAGTAGTATAGCTTTAGCAAGACCAGATTGTCGAACCCAAAGGAACCAAGAGTACTAGTAATTACTTTCTTTTTATTATCTAGCCTAAAAATTAAGGGATTTGTTTATCTAAACTAATTAACTAAACTAAGGGTGCATAAAGAGAAAATTGGGGAAAAGCTTTTGGGAAAACTCGATTAATTAAGACAATACCCAAGGAAAAATCCACCTAGACTTCACTTGTTATTTGGCTCTGAATCAGACGATTTATTCATTTGACTTGATCCGTAGAAATCCCTAAGTTATATTATTATCTCTCTCGAGACTAATAACGTCTAACCCTAGGTTTATTAATTGAAATCTCTTTCTAGTTAACACCCTAGTGTTGCATTAACTCAATCTATGGACTCCCTTATTAGGTTTCACCCTAATCCGGTAAAATCTTGTCACCCTATCTCTAGGCGTGCAATCAACTCTACTTAATTACGACAAATTTACTCTTAGACAGGGACTTTTGCTCCTCTGAATAAGTGCATTAACTTGAATCAATATCCTAGAATATTAAAACAAGAATTAAGAACACATAATTAAGAACAAGTCAAATATTTATCATACAATTCAAATAATAATAACAAGATTCGTCTTAGGTTTCATTCTCTTTAGGTATTTGGGGGTTTAGTTCATAATTATGAAAGAAAACATCTCAACAGAATAAATATAACAAAACATAAAGAAAACCCAAAACTCCTAAAGGAAATTGAAGGGACATCTTCAGTCTTGACGATGAATCCGGCTCTTGAGATGGATCAATCGGCTTTCCTTGAGTAATTCTTTGCCTCCTACTCTATGTGTCCCTTCTAATTTCCTCCTCAGGTGTTTAAATAGGCTTTAGAATGCCTAAAAGCCCTCAAAAGTAGCCTTTTCCGAATAGGACTAAAGTTGGGTTCGACAGGGACACGTCCGTGTGGGATTTCTTCAAGACTGTGCTCAAGGCTGTTAAATAGGCACGGGCATGTGGTCTACCCATGTGATGAGATCCAAGCCGTGTTAGAGCCTGTTAAACCTACACGGGCGTGTGATCTACCCATGTAAGGAACTCTAGGCCGTGATGAATTCCCACGTTGGCCCATTTTCTCCATTTTTGGCCCGTTTCTCACTCTTTTTGCCCTCCTCTGCTCACCTGAGTATAAAACATGAAATTAAAGAATTAAGAGCATTGAATTCATGAAATCTAAGGAGAAATCATCCATAAATGTGCTAAACATGGGATAAAAATATGTATAAATTACGGTTTATCACTGTGTGGCCAAGTCAGTTTCGACCAAAGGCTAGACACATGGGCGTGTGACTGGCCATGTGACCCAAGTTAGTAACCTCCCTAACTTTCACACGGCTTGGCACACGAGCGTGTCATGTGGCCGTGTGGACAAGTCTGTAATATCCTCATTTTGGTCCTAGTCGGAATAGTGGTTTCGTGACAAAAAATCCGAGATAGAAATAATTATTTTATGATTATTTTGAGGTCTATGATATGATTGCATGATTGTGTGAAAATTTCGTGAAGAAATTTTATGCATAAAGTGCTTAAATTGAAATTAGGGACTAAATCGAATAATTTGAAAAACTTGCATTCTAGAAGTTTCTAGTATGAAATTGTTTTGAAATATTAATTAGGAGGTATTAAATAGAAATTTTACCAATTTCTTAGTCTATGGACAAAAATTGGACATGGATGGAATTTTTGGAAAGTTTTGTAGTAAGGGCATTTTGGTCATTTAGGGGTAAAATGAATTAAAATACAAAATTAAAAGCCAATTTTGCTCATCTTCAACCCCATGGCCGAATATAGCAAGGAGAAACCATGGCTAGGGTTTTTCAAGCTTCCAAACTCGATTGTAAGTCCATTCTAGCCCCGTTTTTCAAGTTCTTTACGTTTTTGGAGTCCCGGTAGCTCGATTAAGCTTATGCTAGCAATAATTTAACCTAGGGTTTATATTTGGAAAAATACCCATAGGTTAAATTTGTGTATTTTGGTGTTTTATGATAGAATATGAGGTTTCAAATTATGTTAGACAACTTGTGCTACTCGGTTTTAAGTGAAAACGAGCAAAAGGGCTTAATCGGTAAAAATACCTAATAGTCATAAGTACATGTTAGAGTGAGAATTTGATGTTTCCACAGAAGGGAAAAATGATTAGAATGTCATAAAACATAAGAAAATAGGCTGAAGTTTAATTTACGAGCTTTGGGGCAAAAGTGTAAATATGCAAAAGTTTAGGGGCAAAATTGTAATTTTTCCAAAATATGATTTTGGGTCAATTTGAATAATGTGAGTCCTAATTAGACTATATTTTAAATGATAGAGCAAGGAAAACTAAAATTTGGGCTAAAATGGGGAAAATACCAAGTTGTGGACGAAATGGTAAAAGTAGCCATTTTCGCATACGAGGTAAGTTCATATGTAAATGTTGGTAACATAGTTATTATTTTAAATGTTTTAATGTTATTTAAATGATATGATAGTTATTATGAAATATCATACTTGTGACAATTGTTTGATAATATGTCAAATTATGTGATATACTTGGAAAATGTGAAATACTACCGAGTATCGGTATCGGCATTCCGTAGAAGATGGTTGAGACACATGATTGGGAAAAAGGTCTCGTTGAACCTTAGGAATGGATTAGGATACAAGTAACATGTCACTAGGATGGTTGAGCATCCGAACTTGTTGAGTTGAGTCCGAGTTCACTTATGGATGCGAATGTCCGAACTCGTTGAGTTGAGTCCGAGTTCGTGAGATGTAACTAGGCATCCGAACTCGTTAAGTTGACTCCAAAGTTCACTTATGGATGCGAACGCCCAAGCTCGTTGAGTTGAGTCCGAGTTCGCTTATGGGCGGGTTACATAGTAGCTTGGCTACATATGTGGCACTTATGTGCAAACTTTCCATATATCCGAATTATATTCCGATGTGTTCAACGGGTAAAATTCTACTCAAGCGGAGGAATACTCAAGATGAAAGGGACGTATTGGTAAGTGTTGTGAAATGGACACTTTAGACAGGTATGTTCTTAACCCTCGGGTTGGAAATAGATACAACAACGGTAAGATCGTAAGATGATGAATGATATTTAGAAAATGTGATATGAATGTCTCGGTGATGATTATGCAAATGATGTTTTATGTTTGCTTATATAGTTATGTTACTTGCTATTTGCATGTGAACTTACTAAGAATTTATGCTTACTCCCTCCTTTTAATTCCTTGTAGTTTTGACAAACCAGCTCGGAAATCGGGAACAGTCGGAGGCTCGCTCACACTATCCGTATACCATCTTGGCATAATGGCTTGTATATTTTGAGTATGGCATGTATAGCATTATAATCATTTTGTATATATGGTCTTATGATATGGTTATTGAGTGGTATGGAAATTCTTGGTAATGATTAGCCATTGGAATGGCTAAGCATGATCATATTTGGTGTTATGTATGTCAAATTGCTAGCTAATCCATGGAAACCGTGAAATAGGTAAAATTTATCATAAAATAGATTCAGACAGTATTAGTGATGTGAATTTGAAAAATCACTAAAAATAGTATAAATGGAATTAAATAATGAATAAGTTATGGAATCGAAGCTTGATGAGTCTATTTTCATATGGAAGAAGCGAAACAGGTATATGAGCTATATTTTATGAGATGTTTAAATTTTTGTGAAACAGGGCCAGAGCGATTTCTGGATCCCCTATTCTGGCTTTGGAAATCCACCATAAATTTTAAAAAGATAATTAGAAGTCATTCTTTATATGTACAGATTTCTTATTGAGTCTAGTTTTATTAGAGACAAACGTCATAGTCATTGAAGCTCTGTACAGGGAGATATCTGATTCGTAATACACAGAGGTCAGAGTAGTCGAACCCTGAAACAGGGGAGACTTTAACTAATAAACTGTACTAATTGGCCTAACCAAAAATTCTAGAAAAAAAATTAGTAGATAGATATATGAGTCTAGTTTCAGGAAAAATTTACAGAATTAGATTTTGAGTTTCGGAACTCGAGATATGGTTTTTAAAGCGACTATGATGCAGTTAGCGAGCTTGTCTGGAAATTTTAAAATGAATTGTATGAGCTGTTTAAGTAATGAATTAAGTCCGTTAACACCTCGTGTTCGACTCCGAAAACGGTCTCGAGTACGGGGCGTTACATTTAGTGGTATCAGAGCAGGTTTAGTCAGTTCTCAGGCTAACCTAGCTTGTGTAAAAGTTTAGCTATACATGCCACTGATATGTGATAGTGTGATGTCTTCTGACGTGTATGAGTACCGTCTTATTTAGACAGGGTACTCTCCAACCGAGCTGTGCAGACCATGTTCAATGTTATGTGAAGGTATTTGAGTAAAATTATGATGATGATAAGTCTCGGTTCAGAAAAGTATGAATAAAGGTTTATGATACATATGTGATAAATATTCATATTTGCTTAATGCTCATATGATGTAGTGTATGTGGCTTACTTGATAAAATGAACGGAATAAATAGAAAGTAGTAGAGGTATGAATAAAGGTCATAATATTATGATACGAGTGAAAATGTCCTTGTCTTGATTTGGACGTCGAATGTTGATAAATGTTAATGATATATAATTTTTATGAGATAAAGGATTATAATGAAATGAACTTATCTATGTTAAATTGTTGGACTGAATTATATGATTGTAATGATATGTACATGATGATGCATGAAATGAAAGTTGTGATTGTGATGCAAATATCTATGTTTGTTTGGCCTTATATAATGTCATGAGCATGAATTAATTTAATTAAATGAATGGATAAGTAAAGCTGTCTAGAAAATATAGAATGTATGCATAAGTATATTGTCTAAATGGGACAATAGGAAAATTGGTGCAAGCCAACATGAATGAATGACATGATTTTGATGATGTTACTATGATGATGGAAGTTGTGTCATATGTGTATGTACAAGAAAGTCGAGTCAGAGGTCCTACAACCCCTCCCCCTTACCGAAGTGGCACTTATAATGGAATTTCATGAGATTTGTATTGAATAAGTTTTCGGTTGAGAACCCAAAGAGTTCAGTGATAGAATAATTATAAGTATGATCAGAGATTGAAAATGAGTTGATAAGTAAAGTTAGAGCCAGTAAAGTATCGGATTGACGTAAAGATTATTGGAGTTATGCACTGTCCCAATTAGAGAAGGAATTCTCTTTGGTAAATCGAATTACTTAGGTACAAGGTCGAGAAAAGTGTAAATCGAAATTTATTCAGAACTGGTCTTCTTTAGTGAATGGTTTAATATGAAATTTGTGACGGCAGAACTAGTTGGGGAAATGATATTTGAAATGTGAACTATCTGAGTGTGACAGTTATGACTAGACAGATTTAGCAGTCCTTTTTAAGATGTTCTATGTGTTTACCCGTTCTCAGAAATATTTCTATGGCTATTGATCTTCTGAAGAAATTCTTATTATATGGGAATGTCTTCTAATTCTGGTATTGGATGAAAGCATTGGTAGTCTGACTGGTTTATAATTTATATTGCTCTATTTCATCGGGTATTCTATTTCATTTCGTCTGATAAGAATTGATGAGAGAATACATATGATATTATGATTCTGTTTCTTCTACTTGATGCTTCATCTGATATATATGTATGGGAAGATATATTGTTCTTGTTATCTTTGATTCCAGTGGGATTAAATGATGTTTTCTTTTGGACTTTCTTTCTTTGAAGAATTATCAGGGTATTCTGCATTTTCTCTATGAGTTTGGTTTTCGATTCTCCGGCATAGTATCGTATCTTGGGTTTCTTTATCCTGGATCTCTTATTCTAGATTTCTTTATTCTGGGTTTCTCTATCTTGGATTTCTTTATTCGATTTTCTTGTTATCTTTGTTCCATAATTTGTCAATTACGACTCATGTTCGAAGTGGGTTCTTTAGCTCGTGATAATCATGTCAAATATGACTATACTTCTAATTTGATCTTGGTAATGTGGTAATTTTAGTATTGGGATTTTTTTTAATTTCTGTTTAAGGATTTGACATCAGTAAAGGCATAGGTGATAAAAGCGCGAGTTTCAGTCGGTATGGTAAATTATTTATTTGAAAGATTTCATGTGACAATTATGTCAGGATTATTTTTCCCATGTCTGAAAATAGAATTTCATTTTGTATGGATAAAAGAGTAAATAGTTTGAACGAGAAGTGTATATTTATTAGAAAGAGTTGGATATTAGTTTAAGTCACTACGAATGATAAGGTTTCCATCTTGTGAAAGCTGAAAAGTTTATTACATGTTGACAGAGTTCGGATAGATGAGAATATTAGTAACCGAAGCGTCTAAACTAGACTAGTCTACATTGAGCAAAGACTTCCTGACTTTCAGTAATGTATTGTTGTATGAATTGTGATGTGTTTCAAGACAGTGAGGTAATGTGATAGTTTAGAGCATCCGATGTTACATAAAATCGGAGTTGTTAAAAGGGTTAAAGTCGAGTATTGGAATCTATCAAAATTATCCTTGTCAGGGTTGATATTGGGATGGAAATGAGAAGGATTATTCTTGAGGCCATATCAGAATTAATTCCATAGCAAAAAGAGGAAAATGTGATGTATCCTATTGTTAAATGTTTGGCGAGATCTATAAATCTTATTTGTATTGAATGAATTCCTACTCGACAGATTCATGGAATTTTAGGTCTCTTTGATTGTTGGATTTCTTGGAATTTCGGTCTCCATTAAATCAAGTTGAGATCCGGGTTTTATGTCATGATATCATGGGAAACTGAGAAGGGTTGAAAATTTAAGAACAGTTGAGAGTTGAGACTGTAAGCTTTCAGATCATATGAGAAATTAAAGAGATGTATTGGAGGTACAGTCTAAGTGAAAGTTCTTTGGCACCGAATATGAGATTAAAAGTGAAGACCACTTTTCGGGTAAGATTTTCGGGGACGAAAATCCCTAAAGGGGGGAGAGTTGTAATATCCTGATTTTGGGCCTAGTCGGAATAGTGGTTTCGTGACCAAAAATCCGAGATAGAAATAATTATTTTATGATTATTTTGAGGTCTATGATATGATTGCATGATTTTGTGAAAATTTCGTGAAGAAATTTTATGCATAAAGTGCTTAAATTGAAATTAGGGACTAAATCGAATAATTTGCAAAACTTGCATTCTAGAAGTTTCTAGTATGAAATTGTTTTGAAATATTAATTAGGAGGTATTAAATAGAAATTTTACCAATTTCTAAGTCTATGGACAAAAATTGGACATGGATGGAATTTTTGGAAAGTTTAGTAGTAAGGGCATTTTGGTCATTTAGGGGTAAAATGAATTAAAATACAAAATTAAAAGCCAATTTTGCTCATCTTCAACCCCATGGCCGAATATAGCAAGGAGAAACCATGGCTAGGGTTTTTCAAGCTTCCAAACTCGATTGTAAGTCCATTCTAGCCCCGTTTTTCAAGTTCTTTACGTTTTTGGAGTCCCGGTAGCTCGATTAAGCTTATGCTAGCAATAATTTAACCTAGGGTTTATATTTGGAAAAATACCCATAGGTTAAATTTGTGTATTTTGGTGTTTTATGATAGAATATGAGGTTTTAAATTATGTTAGACAACTTGTGCTACTCGGTTTTAAGTGAAAACGAGCAAAAGGGCTTAATCGGTAAAAATACCTAATAGTCATAAGTACATGTTAGAGTGAGAATTTGATGTTGCCATAGAAGGGAAAAATGATCAGCATGTCATAAAACATAAGAAAATAGGCTGAAGTTTAATTTACGAGCTTTGGGGCAAAAGTGTAAATATGCAAAAGTTTAGGGGCAAAATTGTAATTTTTCCAAAATATGATTTTGGGTCAATTTGAATAATGTGAGTCCTAATTAGACTATATTTTAAATGATAGAGAAAGGAAAACTAAAATTCGGGCTAAAATGGGGAAAATACCAAGTTGTGGACGAAATGGTAAAAGTAGTCATTTTCGCATACGAGGTAAGTTCATATGTAAATGTTGGTAACATAGTTATTATTTTAAATGTTTTAATGTTATTTAAATGATATGATAATTATTATGAAATATCATACTTGTGACAATTGTTTGATAATATGTCAAATTATGTGATATACTTGGAAAATGTGAAATACTACCGAGTATCGGTATCGGCATTCCGTAGAAGATGGTTGAGACACATGATTGGGAAAAAGGTCCCGTTGAACCTTAGGAATGGATTAGGATACAAGTAACATGTCACTAGGATGGTTGAGCATCCGAACTCGTTGAGTTGAGTCCGAGTTCACTTATGGATGCGAATGTCCGAACTCGTTGAGTTGAGTCCGAGTTCGTGAGATGTAACTAGGCATCCGAACTCGTTGAGTTGAGTCCGAGTTCACTTATGGATGTGAACGCCCGAGCTCGTTGAGTTGAGTCCGAGTTCGCTTATGGGCGGGTTACATAGTAGCTTGGCTACATATGTGGCACTTATGTGCAAACTTTCCATGTATCCGAATTATATTCCGATGTGTTCAACGGGTAAAATTCTACTCAAGCAGAGGAATACTCGAGATGAAAGGGACGTATTGGTAAGTGTTGTGAAATAGACACTTTAGACAGGTATGTTCTTAACCCTCGGGTTGGAAATAGATACAACAACGGTAAGATCGTAAGATGATGAATGATATTTAGAAAATGTGATATGAATGTCTCGGTGATGATTATGCAAATGATGTTTTATGTTTGCTTATATAGTTATGTTACTTGCTATTTGCATGTGAACTTACTAAGCATTTATGCTTACTCCCTCCTTTTCATTCCTTGTAGTTTTGACAAGCCAGCTCGAAAATTGGGAATGGTCGGAGGCTCGCTCACACTATCCGTATACCATCTTGGCATAATGGCTTGTATATTTTGAGTATGGCATGTATAGCATTATAATCATTTTGTATATATGGTCTTATGATATGGTTATTGAGTGGTATGGAAATTCTTGGTAATGATTAGCCATTGGAATGGCTAATCATGATCATATTTGGTGTTATGTATGTCAAATTGCTAGCTAATCCATGGAAACCATGAAATAGGTAAAATTTACCATAAAATAGATTCAGACAGCATTAGTGACGTGAATTTGAAAAATCACTAAAAATAGTAGAAATGGAATTAAATAATGAATATGTTATGGAATCGAAGCTTGATGAGTCTATTTTCATATGGAAGAAGCGAAACAGGTATATGAGCTATATTTTATGAGATGTTTAAATTTTTGTGAAACAGGGCCAGAGCGATTTCTGGATCCCCTGTTCTGGATTTGGAAATTCACCATAAATTTTAAAAAGATAATTAGAAGTCATGCTTTATATGTACAGATTCCTTATTAAGTCTAGTTTGATTAGAGACAAACGTCATAGTCATTGAAGCTCTGTACAGGGAGATATCTAATTTGTAATACACAGAGGTCAGAGTAGTCGAACCCTGAAACAGGGGAGACTTTAACTAATAAACTGTACTAATTGGCCTGACCATAAATTCTAGAAAAAAAATTAGTAGATAGATATATGAGTCTAGTTTCAGGAAAAATTTACAGAATTAGATTTCGAGTTTCGGAACTCGAGATATGATTTTTAAAGCGACTATGATGTAGTTAGCCAGCTTGTCTGGAAATTTTAAAATGAATTGTATGAGCTGTTTAAGTAATGAATTAAGTCCGTTAACACCTCGTGTTCGAATCCGGAAACGGTCTCGAGTACGGGGCATTACAAAGTCAGTATGTATGCCCTGTTTTGACTTGGCCTAGACACATGGGCGTGTCTAAAGCCGTGTGAGGGACACGACCTGTTCACACGGCGTGTAACCTGCATAACTTTGACAAATATTTAAGTTTGAAAAATTTTTTATGAGCTCGTTTTAGTCCCGACCCCTTTCTAATGCATGTTTAAGTCTCGTTGACCTATGTAAGGGATAATACAATGATGTTTAACTATGTTTGTGGATGATGTTATTGAATTGTACGTAAAGTATTCTATTTCATCTAGTAATGCCTTTAACCTTAGTCTGGCGATGGATACGGGTTAGGGGTGTTACATTTGGTTGGTATCAGAGCTACGGTTTAGTCAATTCTAGGACTAACTTATTGTATGTAAGTCTAGCTATACATGCCATATTTGTGAGCTGCGATAGTGTGATGAATCCTGACAATGAAAATGTGTTTTTATATAGCAAATGAATCCCAAACGAGCCGTAGCTAACGATGTCAAGAATAATACGCCTGCTCCCACGCAAGGGATAGCGCCATCCGATTCTAGACCAGCTATGAGTAGCCATGATGGAGAGGCTAGACAAGCCTTCTGTCAAATGATGAATGATTGGTTCAGTTAGTACATTAGAACTAATCCGGCTGTACAATAACCCCCAACCCTGGCTAATCTTCCACAAGTCCCTGTTATGTCACAAGCTAATCTGAATCAGTGATTAAGCCTCCGGTTGATAAGATTAGAAAATATGGAGCTAAAGAATTCCATGCTACAACAAACAATGATACTAAGAAAGCCGATTTTTGGTTAGAGAATATTATAAGAGTATTTGATGAATTGTCATTGACTCCGGACGAATGTCTCATATGTGTCGTTTCACTTCTAAGAGATACGACGTATCAGTGGTGGAAGACTTTGATATCAATGGTTCTAAGAGTGAGAGTCACTTGGGATTTCTTTCAAGTTGAATTCCAAAAGAAATACGAGTGTGTGACTGGTCATGTGACCCAAGTCAGTAGCCTCCCTAATTTTCACACCGCTTGGTACATGGGCGTGTCATGTGGCCATATGGACAAGTCAGTATGTATGCCCTATTTTGACATGGCGTAGACACACGAGCATGTCTAAAGTCGTGTAAGGCACACGGCCTGTTCACACGAGCATGTGACCTTTATAACTTTGAAAAATGTTTAAGTTTGAAAATTTTTGTATGAGCTCGGTTTAGTCCCGATCCCTTTCTAATGCATGTTTAAGGTCTCATTGACCTATGTAAGGGACACTATAATGATGTTTGACTATGTTTGTGGATGATGTTATTGAGTTGTTCGTAAAATATTTTGTTTCGTCCAGTAATGCCTTTAACCCTACTCTAGTGACGGATACGAGTTAGGGGTGTTACACGTACGTTTCTGTTCATACCCGTACGGGGTAAGTTTATATACAAATAAATGAGTTTTAAATTGAATTACTATCGATTATATGATATTGAACTATGATGAATGAATATATGAGTTGAGAAAACTAAGACATCCAGAAAAGTATCAAAAAAGTTCTGACGTCCGAAAAGCCCTGTACGAACATTAGGAATAGTTAGGATACATATGTCATGACATAGGATCCGATATGCGTTATCGTATAAGACCATATTTAGAACATTGGCATCGACTTATGATTTACGTGTAAGACCACGTCTGGGACGTTGGCATCGTATTTGATTTCGTGTAAGACCCTATTTGGGACAGAGGCTTCAATATTCGATTAAATGTAAGACCACGTTTGGGACGTTGGCATTCTACAAGTTTTTTGAGCTATCCGCGTATCCTTATGATTCCAAATGGTTCAATGGGCATTCCGAGAAACGAATGATTATATGTGATGTGTATCTGATTCAGGTATGTTTGAAATGTTTACTATGTTTGAGAATAAAAAGTAAGTATATGCACAAGTGATGATATATGTTGTAAGTATGAGAAAATATGCTATATATGTAAATGAATTGGGAATATGTTAAATGTATATAAACCATGTGGTTTGAGATAGTATTTGGCCATGGAGTATGTGTAATTTGATGATGCTTTCATGTTTTGAATGTTAAGTTTATTTGTATATGGCTTACTAAGCTTTTGAAAGCTTACTTTGTGTGTGTTTGCATTGTTTTATAGATATCAAAGCTACTGAGAGCTCGGGGATCATCGAGGATCATCATAACACTATCGAACCTTATTTTGGTACCTTTTGACATTATGAATATAAAAGTATGGCATGTATAGGTTGGAAGTATTTGGATATGTTTTGTAATGTATATATCATGCCATGTGATATGGCTAGTTTGTGTTTGAACTTATGGTTTGATTTTGATATATGATATGTGATGCAAATGTGCCATTATGATGTGGATTTGGTTGACCAAAAGAAATGGTCAATTTTGGTAAGTTTTGGTATGTGTATATTTGAGAAATTGGTAAGTTTATAGTATGTGATTGAATGAAGTAAAATGAGGTTATGGAATAAATGTTTAGATATGATTTTGTCTTATGTTTTGGCATAATTTGGTATAACTATTAAGCATGAAATTGGTTGATAATGTTATGGCATGATTGGTGTATGTATTGGTTGTGAAATGGATGAACATTTGGTATGCAATGATGCTTATTTGTTGCTTGTAGGGAGTACCCTTAATGGGTGGCATTTTGGTCTTGTAAATGGCCTATTTTTTCCCACACGAGTAGGGGCACAGGTGTGTGTCTCAGCCGTGTTGCTCAAGGGCCATTTCGAAATGAGCCTAAGCAGACCACACGGTCGCACACACGGGCGTGTGCTTGGATATGTGGCCAAGTCATTTTCGACCACGGGCTGGACATGTAACATCCCGATTTTGAGCCTAGTCGGAACAGTGGTTTTGGGACAACAAATTCGATGAAGAAAATTTTATTTTTATTATATTTTTATGGTCTACGATTTCACGAAATAATTTCATGAAAATTTCGTTCGAAAATTTTGTCGTTTTGGCACTCAATTTAGTCAAAAGGACTAAATTGTAAAAGGTTGCAAAATGTGTGTTCTAGTTCACAAAGGTACTAAGTACTTGTGAGTAATGGGCTTTTAAATTGGAGATCCTTAAATGGTAAATAGCTCATTTTGTAATTATTGGACAAAAATGGACATGGCATGGTATGTTTTTATTTATTTTTCATTAAAGGTATTTTAGTAATTTGGCAAATAAAGCCAAAATAACTAAGAAAAAGATGTCATCTTCTTCATTTTTCTCATGCCATAACCGTATATGGAGATGGAAGACATGGCTAGGGTTTGTAAAACTTCCAAGCTTGATTGTAAGTCCATCTTTGCCCCGTTTTTAATGTTCTTTGCAATTTTGAAATCCTCGTAGCTCGATTTACCCATTTCTACCATTAATTTGAGCTAGGGTTCATGTTTAAAAATTTACCCATATGTGACATGCATGCATTTTGATGTCTAATGGTAGAAAATGGGTGTTGGGTGTTAGATAAACAACTTTTGCTAAGCGATTTTATGTGAAAACGAGTAAAACGACATAATCGATAAAATACCTAATGTTTATAAATACATGTTAGAGTGAGAATTTGATGTTGTTATAGAAGGGAAAAATGATCAGCATGTCATAAAACATAAGAAAATAGGATGAAGTTTAATTTCCTAACCTTGGGGAAAAAGTACAAATATGCAAATCGTAGACCATAAAAATATAATAAAATAAAATTTTCTTCGTCAGATTTGTGGTCACGAAACCACTGTTCCGACTAGGCTCAAAATCGGGATGTTACATGTTGCTAGTGTTGGAAATGTCAGATTTGATCGCCCTGAGTGCAAACACTATGGTAAAAGACATCCCAACAATTGTAGATTGTATGATTAGGCTTGTTTCAAATGTAAATCAGTAGACCATTTCATCTGTGATTGTCCTGAATCTGTTCAACAAGAAATTGTACAAAATTCGAGACCTAGTAACACTTCAACTCGAGGTAGACCTCCCAGAAATACGGGAAGTGTGAGTGGTAGTCAAAGAGGGACTAAAGACACCACCGTTCGATCTGAAGCTAGAGCACCTGCCAGAGCTTATGCCATTTGAGCTCTTGAGGAAGCTTCGTCTCCAAATGTTATAACTGGTATTTTCACACTTTATGATACTTCTGTGATTGCTTTGATAGATCCTGGATCAACACATTCGTATATATGCATGAATTTATTATCCAGTAAGACTTTGCCTATAGAGTCTACTGAATTTGTGATTACAGTATCGAACCCTTTAGGCAGATATGTTTTTGTTGATAAAGTCTGTAAGAATTGTCCATTAATGTTTCGAGACATTTGTTTTCCGACTGATCTGATGTTATTACCCTTTGATGAGTTTGATATAATTCTGGGGATGGATTGGTTAACTTTGCATGATGCTATTGTGAATTGCAAATGGAAACACTATTGATTTGAGATGCAAGAATGATGAAATAGTTCGAATTGAATCCAGTAATTTAAATGGGTTACCGAGTGTGATTTCGTCAGTGAAAGCTCTGAGCATTGTGAGAAAAGGTTGTGAAGCTTACTTTACCTATGTGATTGATTCGAAAGTGTCAGAAAAGAGAGTTGAATCAGTGCCTGTTGTCTGTGAATTCCCTGATGTGTTTCCTGAAGAACTTCTGGGATTACTTCTGATTGGAGAAGTTGAATTTAGCATTGAATTAGTGCCCGGGACTACTTCGATTTCGATAGCTCCGTATAGAATGGCTCCGACCAAGTTAAAAGAATTAAAGTCTCAGTTGCAAGAGTTGATTGATAGAGGGTTTGCAAGATTGAGTTTCTCAACTTGAGATGCTCCTATTTTGTTTGTAAAAAAGAAAGACGGTACGATGAGAATGTGCATAGATTATCGTCAGTCGAACAAGGTGATTATCAAGAACAAATACTCTCTACCTCGAATTGATGATTTGTTTGATCAATTGAATGGAGCAATTATATTTTTGAAGATAGATCTAAGAGCGGGTTATTATCAGTTGCGAGTAAAAGATTTAGACATTCCAAAAACTGCATTCAGAATGTGGTATGGTCACTACGAGTTCTTAGTTATGCTTTTCAGATTAACTAATGCACCTGCTATCTTATGGATTTGATGAATAGAATTTTCAGATCGTGTTTAGATCGATTTGTTGTTGTATTAATTGATGACGTATTGATTTATTCGCGTGTTGAATCCAAGCATGCCGAGCACCTGAGAATAGTGCTACAGGCTTTTCGAGATAAGCAATTGTATCCGAAGTTCAATAAATGTGAGTTCTGGTTATGAGAAGTTGATTTTTTGGGCCATATTGTGTTAGAATCAGGTATCCGAGTTGATCTGAGCAAGATTTCAGCTATTTTGGATTGAAAGCTTCCAAGAAATATTTCTGAAGTCCGCAGATTTTTGGGACTTGTCGATTATTGTAGATGGTTTGTAAAAGGCTTTTCTATGATTGGAACTCTGTTGGAAAAACTGCTTCAGAAAGATGTGAAATTTGAATGGTCTAAAAAGTGTCAGAAAAGCTTTGATCAGTTGAAGGCCCTATTGGCTAAAGCTCCAGTGTTAGTACAACCCGAATCGGGTAAAGAATTTGTGATCTACAGTGGTGCTTTGTTAAACGGTTTGGGATGCATTTTGAGGTAGGAAAGCAAAGTCATTGCTTATGCTTCGAGATAGTTAAAGTCGCACGAAAATAACTATCCAACGCATGACCTTGAGTTAGCTGCGATTGTATTTGCTTTGAAGATTTGGTGCCACTATCTGTTTGGTGAGAAATGTCACGCATATTCTGATCATAAGAGTTTGAAATATCTGATGACTCAAAAAGATTTGAATCTACGACAGAGAAGATGGCTAGAATTGCTAAAAGACTATGAGTTTGTGATTGATTATCATCCAAGAAAAGCAAATATTATTGCTGATGCTTTGAGTAAAAAATCATTGTTTGCTCTACGTGCCATGAATACTCATTTAGATTTGTCTGATAATGGTTCAATTTTATCCGAATTAAAAGTAAGACCCTTATTTTTACAACAGATTGTTAATGCCTAGGAAGTTGATAATGAGATAATAACAAAACGAGCTCAGTGTGATTTTAATTCTGATTCAGAATTCAGAGTTGATAAAGTTGATTGTCTGAGATTCTGAGATCAAATTTGTGTTCTGAGAAATCCAAAGTTGATTCAGATGATTTTGAATGAAACTCACAACAGTCATTTATCTATTCATCCCGGTAGTACGAAAATGTATAATGATCTTAAACAGCTTTATTGGTGGCCTGGTATGAAGCGTGATACCTCTGAATTTGTTGTGAAATGCTTAATCTATCAACAAGTTAAAGCTGAACATTAAGTGCCATCTAGTTTATTACAACCATCAACTGTCATATCGGATCGAATCTCAATCTCCAACAGAGAAATCACATGAGATGGGTCAGATTGATATCGTCGAAGCATCGAAACATGGAATGCATTAAAGATCTTTTCTAACTCAGGTGGCAACAACAGTCTATAAGCAGTGGCTCGATACGCTTAATAATTTCATACAATCAAAGAACCAAACTTCACGCAACCAGAACTCACATTTACTGAACTTCACATACAATTTCTTATCTTGCAAATTCTGTAGCACAATTCCCAGGTGTTCGGCGTGTTCAGATTCATCACGGGAGTAAATTAGGATGTCATCAATAAACATAACCACAAATCGATCCAAATAGGGTCTAAAGATCCGATTAATTAAATCCATAAAAGCAGCAGGTGAATTAGTAAGTCTGAAAGGCATAACCAAAAACTCATAGTGTCCGTACCTCATTCAGAAAGCAGTATTTGGCACATCAGAGTCTTTAACTCGCAGCTGATAGTAACCAATCTCAAGTGTATCTTTGAAAACACTGTAGCCCCTTTCAACTGATCGAACAAGTCGTCAATCCGTGGCAAAGGATAGTTATTCTTTACAGTCACCTTATTGAGTTGTCCGTAGTCGATACATATTCTTATAGTTCCGTCTTTCTTTTTCACAAACAAAACTAGTGCACCTCAGGGAGAAAAACTCGGTCGCGCGAAGCTCTATCAGTCAATTCTTGCAACTGAGCTTTCAACTCTTTTAATTCGATCGGTGACATTCTGTACGGAGCTATCGATAATGGAGTCATCCCTGGCATTAAGTTAATACCAAACCCTACCTCTCAGATCGGCAGCAAACCCAGTAATTCTTCAGGAAACATATCCAAATACTCACACACAACTGGTACTGACTCAATCTTCTTTTCAGTCACTTTAAAGTCGAGCACATAGGAAAAGTAAGCTTCACAACCCTTTCTCACGTATTTTCGAGCTAACATCGCAGATATCACTACTGGTAAACCATTCAGATTGTTAGACTCAATCTGAATTATCTCATCATTCAGGCATCGCAAATCAATAGTCTTCTGTTTGCAGTTCACAATAGCATCATGCAATGTTAACCAATCCATACCTAGAATTTTATCAAACTCGTCGAATGGCAACAACATCAAATCAGCCGAGAAACATGAATCTCGAATCATCAACGGACAATTCTTGCATACTTTATCAATCAAAACACACCAGCTTAAGGGGTTCGATACTCTAATCACAAATTCAGTAGGCTCTACACACAAGTCTTACTAGATACTAAAGTTTCACATACATAAGAATGATTTTCGATCTAGGATCAATCAATGCAACAACACTAGTATCATAAAGAGTGAAGGTACCGGTAATCACATCTGGAGACGAAGCTTCTTCACAAGAGTAGATAGCATAAGCTCGGGCAGGTGCGCGAGCCTCAGATCTAATAGCCGTGTCTTTAGTTCCCCTCTAACTACCACTCACATTACCTATATTTCTGGGTGGTCTACCTCGAGCTATTGTGTTAATTGGCCTCATATTCTGCTTCATGTCTTGCTCTACAACTCAGGGCATTCACGAATGAAATGATCCATCGAACCACATTTAAAACAAGCACGATCATTTAATCTACAACTGCCAGGATGTCGTTTACCGTAATGTTTGCACTCAAGTTGGTTCGATCAGATGTTACCAACACTAGCTACTGAGGTAGCTCTCAAACTCATTGGTGGCCTGTCTCGATCATGTCTAGAGTAGCCCGCAGTAGCCTTTGAATGGCTAAAGTCATCTCAGAATTTCTTTGATGTCGACTGAAAGGTTTTACCCGATGATCTTTTTCATGAATCTCTAGCTTCAAAGTCAACTTTTCTTTTTCTATTTCCCGAGCTCTTCGGCTTTGCATGCTCGCTCGACTAGTACAATGAACTCTTTTATTTCAAGTATCCCGACTAACAGCTTAATGCTTTCATTCAACCTGTCTTCAAATCTTTTACACATTATAGCTTTAGTCAAAACACATTCCCGAGAATATCTGCTGAGTCTCACAAATTTTCGTTCATACTCTATTAAAGTCATACAACCATGTTTCAACTCGAGGAATTCTTTACGCTTTTGATCAATAAATCTCTGGCTGATGTATTTCTTATTGATTCAGTTTGAAAGAACTCCCAGGTCACCCATTCTTTCGGAACTACTGATATTAATGTATTCCACCAATGATACGCAGAATCTCAAAGTAAGGATACAACACATTTTATACACTCGTCAGGGGTACAGGATAACTCATCAAACATACGAATAGTATTATCAAGCCAGAATTTAGCTCGCTCCGCATCGTCATCAACAGTGGCTCTGAATTCTTCAGCCTGTGTTTTCTGATTTTATCAATGGGGGGCTTATTTAATCTCATCGGATCAATAACTTGAGGTACCATGTGTATCTGAGAAGGATTAGGCAGGGGTGGGGGTTGTTGAACAGCCAAATTTGTTCGGATATACTGTGTGAACCATTCGTTCATCATTTGGAAGAAGGCTTGTTTAGCCTCTCCTTTGTAGCTACTCGAAATCAGCCTAGAATCAGCCGGCGCTGCTCCTTGAGCAGGAATGAGCGCATTACTTTCCACGTCATCAGCTACGGCTCGATCAGGATCCATTTACTATACGAAAACACATTTTAATTGTCAGGAATCATCACACTATTGCAATTTATAAATATGACATGTATAGCTAGACTCATACGCGCTACATTAGTCCTAGAATCGACTAAACTGTAGCTCTGATACTAACCAAATGTAACACCCCTAACCCACATCCGTCGCAGGAATAAGGTTACAAGACATTATCGGACATCAACTTCTATACAATATAAATTCTAAATCCAATAGTAATCATCCACTAAATCATATTAGTTAAATTTGCACAAATGGAACACATAACCAGAAAAAAAAATTTGATCATACTTTATTATTTATAATACATATACAAACAATGCTTCAAATTTCAACTATATTAATATCATTTATATAACCATATATTTGAATTAACTAATGTGCAACAAAGTCATGTTACATGTACTTAATACATATAAATGTTTGAACCACATGACTCAAATATTAATGGCACTTATATACTTAAAACATATCCCATCATATATTATTACACTCCATACATCGAATATATACCAATATCTATTTCATTAGTTGAATATCAAACATATCATTTAATATCTTCTCCACAAGCACACAATAAAACCATTCGAACCATATTACATAAATTATTATGCAATCACATGCGATTTTAGTAACATTAATACATAGCCGAACATACTAATGATGCATATATATATAGTGTGCAATTTACCTTAAAAACGAAAGCCATATTTAACATTTGAACACAAATAGCATTCCAATGTACACCTAATTCACATCTATATTAATATACCTAAACTTCATATTTCATCCTATTAAATAATTATTATTTAGATCACACCATTATCAATATCATATGCATATCAAAATGAACTAAATATCATAATTGAATTTACAACCACACATGTACGCATACCTATATTAATATTAGCATCAACTTGACACTTTTAACTATCCATTAAAACTAACCAAAACATACCTAATCATAACCATCATTTATCATTTGGATCCGTACCAAAACAATCATAAAACATATTCATTACTTACCCTTTAGCAACCGGACCTATAAAACTAATATAAAATAATCCATCACCCTAATTATACCACATTTCATACTTCCAAAATGAGCTAACTATTAAGCTTATTATACATCACACTTACTATTTCTCATTGCCGTATCATAAAACCAAACATCGCAAACATATATACCAAGAAACATACTTCCCAAAATAAGTTTAAGTCATAGTCAAATAAACACAAGCTTTAATATTATACTCAAGCCATTCTTGCATGGCTATATATACACAAATTCAAAACCAAACATATTTAAACTAGCCTATATATGCCATATATTCAAAGTTTCAAACTTCAAAAGTACCAAATGATAGTTGATAGTGTGACGATGATCCTTGACGATCCCCGAGCTCGTAACTAGCTTCCAAAATCTATAAAACAATGAACAAATACTCACACAGTAAACTTAAATAGCTTAATAAGTCATAAGAAAATAATTCAATTCAATTCAATGACATTCATCATTCAACTTAATTAAACCGAACCATACTAATCATAACCACAAATACAATTATTAAGCTTGTAACTATATGTATCAATACATATACTTTAGCATTATTATCCACTTGGTTGAATACACATATATTCATATATATATTTAACTCTCATTTTCATAATGCACATTTCATATGTTCATATAAAGTATATACTTACCTTACTACTCAATCATTTAACTTAGTACATACCTGTCCTTTTAGCTATATTTCACATTCGATCTTAACTTGATGTTGCCTGTTGAACCATTCAGAATTAATAAGGATACTCGGATAGTCAAAAAGCTTGTACAACACCAACGTCCCAGACGTGTTCTTACATGTAATCACATATCGATGCCACTGTCCCAGACAGGGTCTTACACGAACTCATAAACGATGCCGATGTCCCAGACATGGCCTTACACGCAAATAAAAAATCGATGCCAATGTCCTAGACGTCGTCTTACACGAAATCACATATCGAAATCCTCTGTTATGACATATGTATCCTAACTATTCCTGAGGTTCCTAAGAGACTTTTGGACTACGTAACTCGATCGATTCAAGCTCGTAAATATTTCTCCCATACTTAATTCAATTCGGCATACACATATACACAAGTAATAGTTTAATTCATCACTATTAAAATATATACAATCAAATTTAATGACATTCATTTACTTATGAACTTACCTCGTACGAAGACAAACAGACCGGGTCGACTATTCAACAACTTTAGATTTCCCCTGATCCAAATATGATTTTCTCGTTTCTTGATCTAAATTAATATAAATTAAACTTATTTAATCAAATAATCAATCAAATTCATCCAAAAACACATAAATGGGGTAATTACACTTTTGCCCTTAAGATTTCACATTTTTCACAATTTAGTCCCTATTTCACAAAACACAAAATATTTAAAATTTGACTATACCCAGGCTAGACCGAATTTACCCTAGTCCATATAAGCCCATATGTTTCATTCATTTCACATTTTGATCCCCTAAATTTACAAAATTCACAATTTAATCCTAAATAGGCATTTTTACTAAAATTCACTTAATTAAACTTGACAATTTAATAACATATATTTATTTTTCATCATCAAAAACAAAAATCATCAAGCTATCAACAATGGAAAATCATGAATACATCATCAAATTCAAAAATCCAAGCATAGGCTAGCTAGTACTTAAAGCAACGATCTCAAAAACGAAAAAATTATCAAAAATCGAACAATTTACATACTTAATTTGAAGAACACAAAGGTCGAACCTTTAAAACTCTTTTCTTTCTCTTTTTATTTGTTAAATTTGGTCAAAGGACAGACAATTGCATGGCTTTATTAATTTTATGTTTTACTATAACATTATTAGTTAGCATTTTTACAATATTAACCTTTTTAATATAATAATCAAACTATATATATCAAGTCTAATACCGTCCATGCATGGTTTCAAGGGTGAAATTTCACCTTAAGGACTCCACATTATAAAAACAATAGCAATGTAACACTTTAACAATTATCTAGCCACTTTTACATTTTACGTGATTAAGTCCTTTTAATTAAATCGAGCACACAAACGATAAAATTTTCACACGAAATTTTCACACATATAATTAACATGTTGTAGACACCACAAATAATATTAAAAATATTTTTTGACTCAAATTTGTGGTCCGAAAACCACTATTTCGATCAGGGTCTAAACCAGGCTGTTACACACTGCCTATTCACACGGGCGTGTGACCTGTACAACTTTGAAAAATGTTTAAGTTTTGAAAAATTTTGTATGAGCTCGGTTTAGTCCCGAACCCTTTTTAATGCATGTTTAGGGTCTCAATGACCTATATTAGGGACTCTATGGTAATGTTTGAATATGATTGTGGACGAAGTATATGAATTGTTCGTAAAATGTTCTGATTTGTCCGGTAACGCCTTTAACCTTAGTCCGACGACGGATACGGGTTAGAGGTGTTACATCAATCAAGCCTATTTTTTCCCCACACGGCCAAGCACACATGCATGTGGCTTGACCGTATGTGACACATGTCCTTGGTACATGGCTGTGTGTCCCCTGGGGTAGCCCTTCGAATTAAGTCAGCATACCCTACAAGTTTGGCATGGCCTAGACACACGGGCATGTCTACTGGCCGTGTGTGGCACACGGGCTGGCATATGGACGTGTGGCTGGCGGTGTGACCCAAGTCAGTAACCCCTCCAGATTTTCCACAGCCAAGGCACACGAGCATGTCTCCGGCTGTGTGGTACAAGTCAGAATGTATGCCCTGTTTTCACACGGCTTGGGACTCGGGCATGTCTGGTGACCGTGTGAGGCACATGACCTATTCATACGGGCGTGTGACCCTAGAATGTTTAAAAATTTTCTATGTTTCCCAGAGTTTACAAAAGTTATCAGTTTAGTCCTGAACCTCTTCTAAGCATGCTTTAAGGTCTCACAGAGCCTTATAAGGGACAATGTGAATATGTTGAATGAATTTTGTTTATGAATGCATATAATTTATATTATATGTTGTGCTTTAATCGATAATGCCTCGTAACCCTATTTCGGGGACAGATACGAGTTAGAGGTGTTATAGTGTCTCATCCATGTGAACGGAAATAGGTTATATATACAACTAACATATATGTATTTAGTATGACATATTATGACATCTAAAAAAAGTAAAAATCAAGCCTTAAATATATAATATCTTAACATACAACCAATATTCCTTTAGGCACCTCAGATGACAGATTATAACATTTGTGTTCATGTATTTAGTATATTCATATGTACAACTAACGTATATGTATAATTGTACCCAAGGTTTACCAAGCTAATTTGCATTATTTCAAACCAAGTCACTTACCTACCAAACCATGCCATCTGTGCCAAAATATATTTTAAATACTAATATATTTAAATATATCTATACCTTACATATTAAGGTATCGATTCCTGATCAATTCATCACATCCCCCAAACTGTGTATATAAATGCACTTTTAGCTAACATTTTACCATTTTTCATACAATCATAAACCAAATCACATATCAATCATATATGGAAAAAAATGCACCAAGCTAGAATGTGTCAAAATACAAGCCAAATAAGTGACTAATTTTAACAACACATACATACGCCAACATTAACCAGAATACGTATACTTGCCATTATAACCAAAATCAAAACATCTGACAGTACCGATAGAACCGTTGGATAGTGTGATATAACTCCGACAAACTTCCAACCTGATCGAGCTTCCGATAATCTGAAAAGTAAAAAAAAAACTATGTAAGCATTGAATGCTTAGTAAGCTCGTATAAAGTTTAATCATATCAATCTATTTTCAATATGAACTTTGTAAATTCAAGAATAATCATAAATTGATATCACACAATTCAAGAAACCAAATTCAACAACTCAAAAAATGAGTAAATCCACAACATCACTTTTACATATTATTCCTAGCATAATAGGATTTTAAACAACTTTAAACTCTTCCAAATTTCTTTATTTTCATTTGCACTTCTTTACTTTCCACACTCGTACCATGTGCATAACTCACAAGTCCTAAGGATATCATTCAACTATAGCCACAAGCTAGTTTGAACAATGGAAATGTGCAAGTGTACACAATCGCAACAAGTAACAAAGTGATAAGTAAATGCCGAGTTATCGTACCCACAGAGACTGTGAAAAGAACTATTTATGAATGCTATTTAAAACACTTAGATGAAGAAAAATATTTTGTTTGAAGAGGGTGATTAAAAACTAAGATTTTAAACTAAGTAAACTAAATAAATAAATCTCAAATGCACGATTTCAAAATACGAGTTTAATCAAGATGACATAATTGTGTTAGATTAATTACATTTCTTATCTTAGAATTATAAAACTCATGTTTATATTGTTACGAATAAATTCACGGCAACTCGGTAATTTACTAACTTATAAACATACTCACCTACCAAAATCCATTCATCTCTTGGACATAACTTTATGTCAATTCAATCAAATAAACAAATCTTATAGGCTAATATGTTATAGCACATACATACTTATTAAATTGAAATAATCTCTTAAACATATCCCCATGAATTAACTCAATTTAATAAGCACATAAAAGACTGTGTGAGGTAACAAAGTATCCTTACCTTGAAACAGTTTAATCACAATAATCTTACAAGTTATGCAAGGCAATTGTATCATCAGATACCGTTGCTAGTTTAACCCTCAGCTACCTTAGATGATTAAACATGCACTGATTAAGTACTGTGTCTATTAATTACAATTTCAATCCATTTAAATAATTAATTCATTAGTTACCTAACAATTGTAATGCAAGAATAACTTAGTCATGATTTTACTTAATCAAGCATCTTATCGAGGCCTATAATAACATAAACACAATTTTAACAATTTAAGAAGACGAAATGCAATCAACCTAACATGAATTAAATCTGGTGTTTTTTCGTGGCGTAACTAGTTTGCTCCATTCTTCCTTCTTCATTTTCCTCGTCGACCAAGGCTACTATGAACACTTAATTGCTGCTCCAAATGGCTGATGAATGCCCCTTTTCTAAGAGAAGAAATTGGCAAGAGAGCAAGGGAATTTGGAATGGAAAAGAAGAGAGACAAGATGCGAATGCTTAAGATATCTTGAATGATCAACCAAAAGGGGTTTTTATAGCTGAAGATAGCTGCTAAAATTAGCTAAAAATAGTAGCCAAAGATCCATCCCTCAGCCGGCCACACATGTGGCAAGGTTGATGGTTTCAACTTTGCTAAATTTGGCTTGGGGCATATCTACAAAGCCAACAATTGTGGAGGGGTTTGAATGCACTTTGAACAAGTCTTCGAGGGCCTCTTTGCAAGCTTAAATAATCAGCTAATAAGCTGATTTGGGTCAGCTCTTGGAACAGTTTTGGGCTGTCCATTTCTAGGGCGGTTTGGTTCACTCGATTCGGTTCAACTAGACCACTTTTTCATAATTAATTAATAATAATTTATCAACCCAAATTAAATTAGATATAAATTAAAATTAATTATATTATGAATCAATACATATAATTTTGGACCGTCTTATGCTGAAATTTAGTTTGCCTCGATACTTCAAATTGCTTTTTAGTTTTGTACTTCTAGCAGTGTCTGCCGAGCCATTTTTCGCCCTTTGTGCAAATCTGTCAAAAATAACCAAAATTCATCAAAAAAATAATTATAAAATTAACTAAAATTAAACATGTTCATATTTTAAGTACACTTTAATTATTTTATAAAAATTAATTATTTTTTACAAGAATTTTATCAAAACTGTATGATTTTAAGTTAAAAAGGGTATATAAAAATGCGTAAATTTTTGTGTTTCCACTAGTGCATTTAATTATAGCTTTTTTTTGAATTAATCAATTGATAAGTCTTTTCATAAGAAATTGCATAATTTAAACCTTACCACTCTTTCATGAGCACTAGCATATTTTCATTTGAGTACTTACCATTTCAATGCATCATATAAATAAACATATTACCATCCAACCAATAGCTTGGAACTTGCCTAAGTATCAAACAACAACACTTGTTAGCATACTTAAACATATTTCATATAAATTCAACGTTGATAAAATTTTTCTCAACATGTCACACTTAAGTTTATTACTCGTCTCAACTTACATAATCACTTACCAAATCTTCCCAAATCGGAGAACGGCTTATAGATAAGAGTACATCACTTTTCAGCAGCCCAGAGGCTGAATAGAACCTCATAAGAGCTAAATAGAAACCCATAAGGGTTGAACGAAAGCCCGCAAGAGCTGAACGGAAACCCATAAGGGTTAAACATAAGCTAAAAAAGCTGAACAGAAACACATATGAGTTAAACCGAATCTCGTGAGAGCTAAACAGAAAGTAAACATGAAAGTTCGCAACAAATGTTGAACCTCAATTTACTTGGGTAATTTGTTGTTTGTAACAGCTCGATTTAGACCCTATTTAGAACGGTGGTTTCGGGACCACGAATCCGAGTCAGAAAAATATTTTAAAATTAATTCCTATGTTTTTCATGTGTGAATTTATATTTTTGAAATTTTTGTGTTTTAATTTTATCGTTTGAGTGCCAATTTAATAAAAAGGGCTTAATCGCATAAAATAAAAATTCAATGGTTAAATGTGAAAGGGGCCGAATTAATCTTGTCTTATTAATATGAAGCACTTATAATGCAATTAGGCCATAATTAAATGATTTGGAAGGTTAAAGGCATGGTTTATAATGTTTTACCATTTTATAATAAAGGTTAAATATGTAAATGATAATAATGTTATATATAATATAAAACATAAAAAAATTAAAAGCTGTGCATGTTTATATTTTGGTGAGTGAATATTAAAGAAAAGAATAAGAATAAGGGTTTCATAAGTTCGGCCATTGTTAAGTTAATCAAGGTATGTAACTAGCTCGATTTTTGATAATTTTTACGTTTTTGAGATCGTTGCAGTGTAATGTACAAAGCCCATGCTTGAATTTCTGATTTTGATGAATATTTTGAGTTATGTCATTGATGAATAATTGAGCTTTGTGTTGTTAGTTGATGAAATATAAAAGAAATGTTTTGGATTAACATGTTTTGGATTGGAAATTTTGATGATTTTGAGTAATTAGGACTGATTACAAAAAATAATAAATTGAGGGACTAAAATGTGAAATAAATGAAATGTATGGACTTGTAAGAACACAAGGAACATTCAACCTAAGTATGGTGTGTGCAAATTTTGCATGTTTTGTGTTTTGTGCAATTTGGACTAAATTGTAAAAAGTGTGAAATGTCAGGGGTAAAATGGTAATTTTCCCATTTATGTGTTTTTTGGACTAAAATGAGTGAAAATATGTTTGAATGAGTCTAATTTGAATATGTTTAGATCAAGAACCAAAGAAATTAGATTTGGATTGGGGGAAAACCAAAGTTGTCAATTAGCCGTCCCGTTCTGATTCTCGTTGTCTGAGGTAAGTTTATAAGCAAATAAATGCTATAAATTTTGAATATATGTGAATGTAAAATGCTGATTTAAATTTTCTGAGCTTGTATATATGATAGCCGAATGTGTATATACTTGGGAACTATGTTTACGAGTTCGATTCGACCGAGTTATGACGTCCGAAAGCCCTATACGAACCTTAGGAATAGCTAGGACACATATGTCATTACATAGGATTTTTTATATGTGTTCTCGTGTAATACCACGTTTGGGACGTTGGCATCGATATATGTGGTTACGTGTAAGACCATGTCTGGGACATCGGTATCGTATTTGATTTGTGTAAGACCCTATCTGGGATAGTGGCATCGATATGTGATTACATGTAAGACCAAATCTGGGACGTTGGCATTGTACGATATGTGTGATTATCCGAGTATCCTATTCAATTCTGAATGGTTTAACAGGCAATGCTAAGTTGTGATCGAATGTGTAAAACGAGCTAAAACGATCAGGTATGAGTTAGGTGATTACTTATTTGAAAATACGGTAAGTTGGCTATTTGATATATGATGCAAATTATACAAGTTACTAATGTAAACATATGTGCATTTGTGTAGTATATTAGGCCATATGCTATGAATATGTATATGATGTTTTATTTTGATTCATGAGTATATGTATATGAGTGTAAATGTACTTGGTTATATAATAATATTTTGGCTTTGAAATTGAATAATACTTTGTTAATATATATATGTACATTCAACCATTATAAAGTTTATATGTGAAAGTATATGTTATACATGAAATTGTAAGCTTGAGATTAAATGCGGTTATGATAGTATAATTTGGTTTGGTTAAATGAGTTGATTATGTCATTAAGTTGTTTATTTGCTTATGAATTACTAAGCTATGATAGCTTACTGTGTGTGTTTATGTTTTCCTCTATTTTATAGGTTTTGGAGATTAGTTACGAGCTCGAGGATCGTCAGCAAAGTCCATCACACTATCGACTATTTTTGGTATTTTATAAGTTTGAAGTTGAACCTATGGCATGTATAGGCTAGATTATATTTGGTTAAGTTTGAATTTGTGTATATATTAAGCCATGCGAAAATGGCTAATATGCTATGAGAGTATATGAAACTTTAGTCAAGTTTATATGTGTTATATGTATTGATGATGGTTGGTGAATTTGGATGTGGTTTGATTGAATCGATCATGGTATATACATAAGTATGAATTATGCTTGTTATGTTACTTTTGGTTAAAATGATTCGGTTAAGTCTTGTATTTAATAGTAATGGTTTAATTTGGTTGACGAGTATATTTGGCTAAATGTAGAATTTAGGTAATGAATATATTTGATTGATGATTCGACATTTGCATATATATATATGTGGTGGTGCTTGGTCATGTGTTTCAGCAATGGGGTAAATGATGGATGCTTATTGAGTTATAATATGTAATATATTAATTAAGTAAAATGAATGTCATATATATGTGGTGTACTTGGTATAAGTTTACGGTTTAAAGTAATGATATGTATGGCATATGATCATCCATTATGATAAGCTTGTGAAATTGATATGTTTTGCTTTAGTTGAATTTTATGATTTAGCTTAAACGAGGTAAACATAGTTGATGGATATGTATATATATGTATTTCAGTTGTGGTTTAATATTGGCATATTAGAAATGTATGATTTGTATTATGAATAGTTCAAGTTAATAAGCTTAATATAAGTATATATGTTTGTGATATTGTTATATAATTCGATAAAGGGGTATTAATAAGCATATTGTATATTCGGCCAAGTTACTAAACTATTTTAGAAGTGTGTTTATGGTATATTTAATGTAATGGAATGGTATGATTATTGTATATATATATTTGATGATTGAAATTATGGCATTTGGATAATTTAAAAAAGTTAGTTAATGTTTATATTCAGATAGTCATAATAAAAATAAGTGTACATGCTAATGGTATGATCATGTGTACTTGGTTATGTGAGTTCTATTTATGTATGATTTTTAGTATGTGAATGGGGTATAATATGATTTGTATGTTTTTCTCATTTAATAGTTCATAAAGATATGCTATAATGCGCATTATATATGTTGCATTAAAGTTATGTTCGGCTATATGGTAATGATATTAAAGTTACATATGTGTTTGAAGAATAATTAATGTAATAGTTTGTTTGATATTTGTCCAGTTAAATAGATACATTAGCATATATTAGATATATGTGTCGGAATTTCTTAATGTTTGTACATGGAATTTTTCATGTAAATATCTATGTTATAATTTGATTATTTGAACGTTATTAAGGAGATGTACACATGATTCGTATAATTGAGTTTTTATTACCTTAAACATGAATAGTAATGAATGACTCTCTTAAGTTGTGAATTGTTTGGTAATACCTTGTAACCCTAATCCGACGAAGGATACGGGTTAGTGGTGTTACACTGTCATTTTCCTCCAATGCTGTCAATTCACCGTATGCCGAATGTACTCAAATCCCGCGTTCCATTTAATCCGAATATTCAATTTAAATTTATAACTTTAAAAATATTTCATTTTTAACAATATAATAAATACATAATATCATTCATCAATTCAATATAAATATTAAAGTTTAACGTACGAACTTACCTAGCTAAATTAAAAAAATACCAAGATTCAATGGCGTTTTGGTAATTTTCCAATTTCCTCAATTTCCATCCGATCTTAATCTACTTTAATAATTTCATTGAATTTATTAATTTAGACAATAAAACAATTCATTTCATACAATTTGGTCTTTTTAACTTTTTATAAAATTACCCCTAAAGTTTTACTTTTATTTAATTTAGTCCTTAAGCCCAAAACATGCAAATTAACCATTTTTAATGCAAACCCATGCTAGTTGAATATTCATGGCATTCTATACAGCCCATTTTTGCAATAATTTTGCAACAAACCCTTGTCATTTTTTATTATTTAACAAATTAATCCTTAATTGAAAAATTTATCAAAATCACTTAACAAAATACTTTTAAATAGCAACTAATATCTCAAATTCATCATTTAGCATCAAAATTCATATAGATTCATCAATGGAAACATCCAAAATCTTTAACAAAATTAAAAACTAAGGTAAGTTTTAATTAGACCTAATTGTAACAGTCTTAAAAATATAAAAATTATAAGAAATAGTATCAATTATACTTACATGTAAAGGAATAAAGCCAAAAATAGAAACATTCCCCATGGCTATGATGTTGGTTGGAATGATGGAGAAGAAATGAACTAAAAACGTATTAATTTAACTTTAATTTATATTAATTTCCACTTAATTACAAAATTGCCATTAAATGGCTTTATTTTATTTTTTTTTCTCTTATGCCTCCTCAACCTTTAGATTTAGGTTTATTTATTTCTTAAGTTCTCCAATATTTATTAATCGTTCCATTTAATCACTTAAATATTATAATTAGCAAGTTTTGTAACTTTTTTAATTTAGTCTTTTTTAATTAATTAATTATCGAAACGTTAAAATTTTTTAACGAAACTCTAATACTACCTTAATGGCACTCTGTAAATATTTATAAAAATATTTACGACTCTATTTATAAAAATGAGATCTCGATACCTTATTTTCTAAAACCAATTGACCTAATAATTCATTATAATACATAAATTACTAATTCAAAAACCTTTTTAAAACTATATTTGACTCGTAAATATTACATAATAATATTTACATACTTACTTCTTGGATTTGGTGGCGTCGATCCACTATTTTCGACACCACTAAAAATTGGGTTATTACATTTTCATCTTTAAGAACATGGAAAACCACATTCCTGACAGTGAGTCATGTTTTGAAATTTTCATTTAAATCAAAAAAAAAGAAAGCAAGGAAGTTCGAGTGTTATCACTGAGAAATTAAGAGTAAAACACCCCTTCAGAGTCCCTGTTCACGCTAAACGAGGGAACCTGAGAAGTAATTTGTTACAATAGATGGGAATATTTCTATAGACTCGCAATAGAATCAGCAAGCATCGCGGTTGTTCAAGAGTTCTATGCCTCGCTGAAAGATTCAGAATTAAAGCGATCGAGAGATGAGCCATGGTTATGAATAATAGTTGGGGGAATTAAATTTCTATTTCACCTCTGGAGACTACTAATTATTATAATGTCCCTTGATTTTTATATCATTTTTTTGCAAAGAACTGATTTGGTGTTTTTTTCTAGAACATTGACATGGACAAGATACCGAAGTTTTAACAGACAAAAGTGGTGAATTAAAAAGCCATATGGGGACAGACTAGCCGATATCATTCCCACAAGTGGAACTATTTCCACGGCACTGATGTGGTTACAATTTATCAGCAGTCGAGTTTTCCCTGCGATAGACATGCCTAACATTGATACTTTTCAAGCTACTTGGTTATATGCAATTATACAAAAAGAAGGAATCTATGTGGGGACATGGATTTACCAGAGCATGATTCATTGTTTATGGAAAGCAAAGGTAGAAGTACTCTTCCCCCATCTAGTGTCGACATTATGCAGACAAGCAAAGATACTAATAGGACGATACCTATCACCAATTGTAGTGGTAGTTGAAGTACAGTTAGACACTTAACGAGATTGTTTAATAGATTTTTTATATTTAATTATTTCATTTTTCAACTTTAGTAGCTTTGGTTTAGAGTTCTAGCAAAATAATCATTTTTACGCAGTAATTGATGTTAATTGACCTATTAGGCCAATAATGCCTTAGGTAGTGCTGATCAGCCTATTTGAGTGTATAGGATGTGTATTTCTAAGCCCAAAAGCCTGAGGAATGATACCCAAGCTTCTTGAGAGGTAATATGTAAAAACAGACTTCAAAATCCAAATTTGAAGTGTCGTGTTGTGACACACCTTCCCTTGTGTCGCGACACACACTTGTGTTGCAATGTAGCTTCCCCTGTGTTGCAACATAGCCTAAACGTGGGATACAAGCAATATTAGACCTAGTATATAAAGAGGTTCATGTAACTCTAATGAACATCAATCCTAGACCTAGCCACATAGTTTTCTTTGTATCTTTTCTTTATTTTTTAGTGTTAGTTTATTTTTCTATAGTCGGGATTCTTCCTATTCCAACGTGAAGACATTTGCGAGCGGAGATTGGCTTTAGAACCTTGCTTCCAAATATTTATCAATAAGCATTCTCTTTACTCTTTTATTTTATTATTTTATTTATATTTTGTTTATCTGACCAATTAACATTTTTATGAATATTAGGATAAATTCTTGTGCTTTATTTCTATCTTGCATGATTCGATTATGGAACTAATTAATTAATTAAGTAGATTAATTAATTGAAGAATAAGAGTTTATCATAGAATTAGTTGGTATAAATTATGTGTGCCTAAACCCTAGGATTGACGACCCTAAGAAGTAATCAAGGTAAGTGAGGTTGGAAGAAAAGTTTGCCGAGTAAATCATAATTTATCCCTGTAAAGAAAGCTAGGTTAGGAGATAAGTGAGTATTTGTCGATTAGTTAATTAGTAGAGGCTGGAAGGTAATACTAGTTAATTAATAGCTAATTTATTAAAAACCCAGAGTTTTGAAATTAATTAAGGATTTAATCGATATATGCTAGAGGCTCGTATTGTTGACACTAGGAGTAGGAAATTCCATTAGGTTAATTCAGGTTTAGTAATTTAATTAGTTTAATCACTACTTGAATTTGGATTCACACTACTAATTTGTAAATTGATTAGATTAGTAATTATTTTCTGTAATTAATTAAATAATAACATTCTCCAATCTACAATTCCTTAGGTACGACCTTACAATACTTACCGATGTTCCATTGTAACACTTCTATATTACAATTGGACTTGTTTACTTGCGGACACCGCTGTTTTAATTTTATATATTTTTGGTCTGGTATTTTCTAGACAAACGTTCATATGTTTGTTGGCGGTCAGATGATCGGGACGTTTCTTGCAACCAATGAAGAATTCGATCAACAACCCATCATACAGTATCTTGTGGAAGATTGAAAGAAAAAATGGGACGAATATGTAAAGTCAAATTAAGGCAAAGACAACTTAACTGATTTAGAATGAATAATTCGCTGGATACAAGAAACAGGACCTATTTATGAAGATCATACAAGGAGGAACTGATTAAGGATGACACAATTTCCTTCCATTAATAACCAAGTTAAGACTGATACTAGCAAAAACGAGGAAGAGGTGGAGGATCCAGAAGAAGGTGATGAGGAGTTGGAACCGAATTCTGACTAAATCAGAACAATTATTGTTTTTATTTTTGAACTTTTCATTATTTTTAAAGACTTGGATATTTTTAATTTTTAAGCTTAGATACTTTTAATTTTTTAGGTATATTTTAGTTTGTACTTTTTATGTAGGAACCCTGCAATTTTTGAAGGCACTTCAAATTTCAAGCTAAATCAGCAAGGAGGAGATCGCCCAACAAATTCCAAGAAACTTTCAAGCTTATCGAGTAATCTATTTCCTTTATTTTATGATTTGCACAATAGGGACAATATGTCAAATAAAGTGTGGGGTGACATAGGAAAATTTAATTTTTTATTATTTCTGTCTTATTCTTACTCTATTTTAGTAGTTAATTTTTTTTCCTTTTGTGTGTTTTTCTATGTGCTTGAGCTTGTAGAAATACAAGTGATTGGTTAGGAGCATGTACATAAGTTGATTGTTTATACTATAAATTTAGCCTGGAAATAAATAATTTAGGTTGTTTATATTTAGATTAATTAGTTCAACTTATTAGACTATAAATAGGAAAAATAAATTAAATGTACCAAGTGATAAAGGTAGCTACAAATAGGTGTTTAAGTTTGTTTAATGATAGGATGTTTGAATTAAAAATATTCACTAAATAAATTCATGGTTATTGAAATAGTGCAGTTAATAAGCATAATATTTACTAGCAAGTGCTTAAATTGAAATGAATTGTTAGAACAAAAGTATTAGGAGGGTTAAAAGAATTGTGAGTGTGATAAAAGCATAGAACAAGATAAAAGCCAAGAGAGTGTTGAGTGTTCATAGTGAAATAAAAATATGAGAAATTGAGAAAAATCTCACTCATATTGGCACAAAAACTCAGAAGGGCTGGTACTTATAAATACTATATTAAAGTTTAAAGCATGGATAATGTAACACCCCAAACCCAGCTCAGACGTTATGGCCGAATTCGACGTGCCACATTGAAATTTAAAATCCACGTTTCGTTTTTAGTGTTTTAAAAACTGACTTTTGTTAAGCTAACAAAGTGAATGGAAGCTGGGCACCAGGTAGGTATCCATAACAGAGGAGGTGAGCCATGAAGGCTGCTTAAGTACCAAGCTCTTCGATTGGATCCAATCCTAGACATGCCACAACGATTGCCACACTTGGTTATAACGAGTTGAAATTTATTTAAGTGGATATCTTTGATAAACCAATTAATCGTGATGTCGTGTTATTTGAAAACGAGTATCGTTTTGAAAACGCGCCCTAAGTCTAGCCCATTTGAATTATTATCAACCAGTTTAAAGTTACTAAAATAAAATAATCCCAGAAAAAAGAAGAAAATAAAGTTAAAATGGCCTTATTACAACCCAAAAATAAATAATAAATAAGGTAAACTTAAGAAAACCAATCACTTATTTCAAAAGCCCAAAAGCGATCACCGTGTCCCCTGCACTTTACTTTTGGGAAACAGAATGCTCAGAATTGAGCACACGGGCGTGTGTCTTAGCCATATATACCACACGGCCTAGAACATGGGCGTGTGTCTTGGCTGTGTGAAACCTATACCTAATTTAGAATTGAATTAATTAACCACATGGCCTAGCACACGGGTACGTGGCATGGTCGTGTGTACAAGTCAGAGAGTTACATGGGGTCGAACACAGCCTCCAGCACGGGCGTGCCCCAGGATCACACCGGCGTGTCCCTTGGACCACACGGGCGTGTGAGCCTTGCACCTTGGAAAATTTTTTTAATTTCGCAAAAAATTCTTGAAGTTCCCAATTAAGTCTCGACTCGATTCTAATGCTCATATTAGGCTTCGAGGGCCCAATAAAGGGACATTATGAATGATCTCGGTAAATAAATAGTAACTTGAATTATTTGTAACATGTTTTTGAATGTTTCGGTGACGCTCCACAACCTTGTTCTGGTGACAGATACGGGTTAAGGGTGTTACATTTAGTGGTATTAGAGCTACGATTTAGCCGATTCTTGGATTTGAAGTAGAAAACACGAGTTTAGCTATACATGCCATTATATAAATTGTGATAGTGTGATGACTCTTGATCATTGTAAATGTGTTTTTTCATATAGTAATGTCATCCAACTGAGCTAGAGCTGAATCCAAGGAAGCTGAGAGCAATACTGTAGCTCTAGTGTAAAAAGTTAAGTCTGTGTCTGGTAGTGAAAGGCTCGTGTCTAACGATCGAAGTGAGGAGGCAAAAAGAGCCTTCTTTCAAATGGTGAATGAATGGTTTACACAGTACCTGAGAACAAACCCTGGCTGGGCCATATGCTCCCATTTCGAATGTCCACACTGACACGGGTGGGTCTGGTGGCCGTGTGAGACGCATGGCCTGGCCACACGGGCGTGTGTCCCCTGTTTTGAGAAAATTTTCAAAGTTTTGTGTAAGTTTCTTGAGTTACCAGTTTAGTCTTGAATCACTCCCAAAGTATGTTTAGGACCTCGTAGGCTAGTATAAGGGACAAATTGATTGAGATTGAAGGATGAATGCTTGAATTGAGAAAATGTACGCTAAATGGATGTTTAATTGTTCTGTAAGTTTGTAATACTCCATAACCCTATTCCAGCATTGAATATGGGTGAGGGGTGTTACATGGACAAAGAAAATTTGGTTTTATTTTACTTAATTTTAATTTATAACTAATGTGCTATTTTAACCTTTAATATAATTCATTAAAATCACTTAATATATGTCCATAAATGTCCACTAACGTTAAAAATGGTCTAATTACCACATAAGGACCTTCACTTTAATATTCCATAGCTATTAGACACCTTTAACTAATAGAACACAAGTTTTACACTATACGCAATTTAGTCCTTTTTATTGAATTAAGCATTCAAACGATAAAATTTCTTAACAAAAATTTCTCACAATCATATTATCATGCTATAAACATTAAAATAATCATAAAATATTTATTTCAACCTCAGATTTCTGGTCCTGAAATCACTGTTCCAATTTCACTAAAAACGGGTTGTTACAAGGACATTTAAGACCGGCACCTGAAACATGAAATCCCTAATAACATGTCATTTGTATCTTAAGAATTCTTAAGGTTCAACCGGGACTCATGGTTCGTCAATTCCTCATAGCATTTATACATTTATTTTAAAATTCATTTATATTACAACAACATAGCAAACATTCAAATTTAGCTAATATTAACACAATTACAGTTCATACGAACTTACCTCAATAACTAGGGCATAGAAGTAAAGTCGAACTAATCCGAAGCTTTAGCTTTTCCTAGATTTAAGTCCAATTGTGGTTTATCTTGATCTAGATAAATAATTACAATCAATTAAGTACTTCTAGAATCCAATTTAATCCATCATTCATATTTATGCAAAATTACAAATTTTCCCTAACATTTTAACTTTTTACAATTTAGTCCTTAAGCTCATAACTTGAAATTTAACCATTTTAATCCTCCATTCAAGCTAGCTAAACTTCTTAAGGACTCATACTAACCCGCATAAATCAGTTTTTCATAATTTTAGCATGAAATTTTACTATTTTCACTAATAAATCCTTAAATGTAATTTCTTCAAAAATCACTTAAGAAAATATGTTTATTTAACAACTAGAGTTAATAATCTATCAACTAACATTAAAATACATTCAAAAACATAAAATACATTCAAAAACATTCATGGAAAGTCCCTCAATCTCTAACAGTTTTGCAAATTAACCCCGAGCTAGCTAGATTAAGTTAAAACGAACTCAAAAACTTGAAAATCATTAAAAACGAGACAATTATACATACCATGCACAATAACAAAGCTAGTCGAATGCTCTAAGCTTCTTTTAATGGCGTTTTAGGTTTGAAAAGATAAAAATGAGGAAGATGATGATATTTGGTTTAGTGAATTTAATGTTTATTAACTAATTTACCATTTTACCCTTATTATTAATCATAAATTTTAATTAAACCTTGTCCATAACTATCCACTAACTTATTATGGTATACTTACTAGTTAAGTCCATTACATTTCCTTTCCATAGCCATTTAGCCCTTTTAACTAATAGAATTCAACTTTTACACCTTTTACGATTTAGTCATTTTCACCTAATTAACCACTTAAACATCAAATTTCTTAACAAAATTTTAATACAACCTAAATATAATCCTGTAAATGTTAAATAATTAATAAAATAATAATTCATTCATCGAAATCGTGGTCCTGAAACCACTATTTTTGACACCACTGAAAATGAGCTGTTACATTCACGATTTCAATTGAGATAGGGGACCGATGTTTCAGTAAAGCCTTGTGCGATTTAGGGGTTAACATAAACTTAGTGCCCTATTGATCTATCAGAAACTCAGACTTGAGGATCTTAAAAATACCTCTATAGTGCTGCAATTTGCAGATAAATCTTTGGTACATCCAAAAGGTGTACTTGAGGATGTATTGGCCAGGATATCGAGATTTATAATCCTTGTCGACTTTGTAGTCCTTGATTTTGAGAAAGATTGGGATATCCCCTGTAACACCCCTCACCCGTATTTGACGCCAAAACAGGGTTATAAGGCATTATCAAACTTGCATCACAATAATCATACAATTTCGAGTCCTAAACTTTTGACCAAATTAAAAACCATTTACATTCAATCATATAGTCCCTAATAAGAGCCTACGAGGCCAAAAACATGCATTGAAAATGGTTCAGGATGAAACGAAAAACTTCAGAAATTTTTACAAAACTTAGAAATTTTTACCATGTACAGGGGTCAAACGCCCGTGTGTTTTGGGGCACGCCCGTGTGGTCTAACTCGTGTAACTCTTTGTTTTGAAAGGCATGAACAAATTGAAGTCACAAGGCCAAGTCACACGCCCATGTGCTAGCCCGTGTGGTTAATTTAATTTTCAGAAAATAGGTGCAGACTTCACACAGTCAAGACACATGCCTGTGTCTCTGTCCGTGAGCTCAATTCTGAGCATTTTGTTTCTTAAAAATCTAGGTACAGGGGACACACAGCCAAAACACCTACCCATGGGATAGGCCGTGTGTCACACACGGCCTAGACACACGCCCATGTGGACAAAATAAAGGCTATTTACCAAGCCATTTGCCACCCTCATTTACACATACACATACACGAATTCAATGGCAAAAACCATGGTATACTTAGGCAACCAAAACATCTACAATCATGGCCAACACATGTCAATGCAATACCATCATCTATCATGCTCATGACATTTCATTATGCCAAATCAAACATACCAATTTCACATTCAAAACACCACTAAGACTACTTTCAATTTGCATTTACTTATCAAGATAATCCAACATACCGATAAACCAAACTCATCCATTTCACAACAAGTCATTAAGCCACAATCAACATTTAGAAAATCAATATAAACCACATCACCAAAGGGCAATGGCACATACATGCATATATATATATGAGTTTACAATCAATTTAACCAAAATAAGCCCATTTACATGGCCAAATACCAAATCAAGCCTTTGACAATTACAAGCCAATAAATTTGGCTAAAATCATGATGACACATATAACAAAATGACCAAGTCCCTATACATGCCATACACTCAAAATGTTTAAGATCATTGATACCCAAAATGACAGTTTGATAGAGTGATGCAATCTCCGACGATCTTCAATCCGAGCTAGCTTGGTGACACTATAAAACATGGGAAAAGAAAACGGAGTAAGCTATATAGCTTAGTAAGCTTGTACGAAAGAAATAAGCAAATCTTACCATACATTTAACGTCCAAGTAATATAATATAAGATAATGTAATTTACCATTATCTCATGACCAAAATTCAATCACAAACTTACCTTTAATTTATCATTTCACGAATTTAATAATCATAAGCTTTCTGTACATACCTGTACCATCTTGAAATAATTTCATACTTATTCTCATTGTTGACATCCCCAATGAGTCACTCAGAATAATAATATTGGATACTCGGGAAACCTTACACACAAGGTGTCACATATGTAGCCATTGCTACCTCTATCTCATAACACATATATACTCGCTCTCGAGCCATCAATGAGCCTACTCACACAAGCTGTCAGTCAAGACGAAGCTACAAGGTGCTACTCACACAAGCTGTCAAGTAACCGCAACATATGACGGTATACTCAGCTACCGATAGGATGTATAGGACCAAAACCCGGATCACATAACATAATACTCTAGTGACATGTCACTTGTATCCTAATCTATTCATAAGGCCAAAACATCGTCAAACGTGTCCATAGAGTCATTTGCACAATTCATACAAAATTAAAGCATTTAAAATACAATTATAATAAAACTTATTTACATAGGAACTTACCTCTGTTACAAAAAGGTGAAAAGGATATATTCGTTAATTACTTTGTTTTTCCCCCAATCTAGATCCAAACTTCATTTTTCTTGATCTATAATACCACATTTAACTCATTTAATCATCAAGCTATTCAATTTAGTCCAAAGTCACATCATGGAAAAAATACATTTTTGCCCTTAATATTTTAACATTTTACAATTTAGTCCCTAGGCTCTTAAAATTAATTTCTTTCAATTTCATCACAACATAAGCCTAGATGAATATTACTTGTACTCACAAAAGCCCACATTTTTCATTTATTAACAGTTTTCTCCATATTTTATAATCTTTTACAAATCCTTGTTGACATTTTTACCGAAAATCACTTTACAAATGTTGTTTAACAAACAACAAACATGCATTTTCTCCTTTCAAACATCAAGGTACAAGCATATTCAACATGGGTAAAATTTTAGACTTTAACTTTCTTTCAAATTAGTCCTTGAAATAGCTAGATCAAGTTACAACAATCTAAAAAATATAAAAATCATTAAAAACGAGACAAGAAAGGACTTATAATCTAGCTTGAAAGCTTGGCCAAAACCCTAGTTATGTCTTCCTTGTAAAATTTGGCTATGGGGGGATGAAATTGAGAATATTGTCACTTTTTATTTAGGTTAAATTTGTCTTTATTTACCAAATTACTAAAATACCCTTAATGTATAACTTTAAAATTTCACCTAACCATGTCCATTTTTTTCCATCCAAAATTATAATGGTCTAATTACCATTTAAAGACCTCCAATTTAAAATTTCATAGCAATTCGACACCTTTAACTTATAGAATTCAAGTTTTGCACCTATTGCAATTTAGTCCTTCTAGTCAAATTGAGCACTCAATCGATAAAATTTCTTAACGAAATTTTCACACAATTATTTTATCATGCTGTAAACCTTAAAGACATAATAAAATAAACATTTCTACTTTAGATTTATGGTTTTGAAATCACTGTTCTGATTTGACCCAAAAACGGGCTGTTACAACCATTCTGTTGGGCAGGGGATTTGTGGCCACTTCTACATGAACCATCAATCTCGAATGAAATGAGCTAATAATGAAAATTGATGGTGAAATAGAAGTGTTCAAGTGAAGTTACGATTCCCAAAGTGAGGGACTAGTTAGGGAGGAGCGTTAAGTTTTCTTAGAATTACTCCTTAATGACCGCAATCCAAGGTATTTTCCGAGTTATGTTAGTACAGGTAAGCAACATGTAAGAGAATGGGAAAAATAGAGAGATCCCAGCAAGATAATGAGCGATTGGGGGAGCCAAGATGGTCGAGAGCATTGGATGAAGTCAATGGTGAAATTCAAGGAATTTCTGGACAAGTCCGATAGCATGACATAATTTTTAAAACCATTGAATTTTAATTAATTTGTAAATATTTTAAATTAGCTTGAATTTTGCATTTTCAGTTAGATTTTATTATAATTATGGTGTAATTGCATGTTAGAATTAGGAGAAAACAAGTTGCCAGATGCAACGAGATATGTAGAAGCTAATCGAGGGCAAGAATGGATGACAGGAGGACTTCGATAAATCCCAAAGGCATAGAAGCAAGGTTGTAGAGCGACATGATCCTTGTGCAATGGGGGCATGATATTTCCATGTCCTGTCGTATAGGCTTTGGGGTGACTTACTCACTTTGAACCTAAATAGGTTGAAACTAGGGTATCATGTCGAACCTAAATGCTTCTATTTTTTAGCTGAAATCGGGTCATTTTAGGCTAAAAACCCATTGGAATTCTATTTATACCCATCGACTCTAACCCTAAAAACACACTTTTTAAACACCCGAAAAGAGAAAAAACTCTCCTCCAGCTACCGCATGTTAGCTCAAGTTCTAGCTTCGATCTTTCGCATATCCAATCTTTAAATTCTACTAGTAATCTATTTTTTTTCTCCTTTTTCTGTCTTAGTTGTTTATTTTCCTTCTCTTATTTCAAATTTATATTACACATCGGCTAAGAAACAATTTTCATCAGCGACAACTTGAGGTTTCTTGTTCAAACTTTGTTTTTCATTAATTTTATCGTTTTAGCAGTTATTATTATGTCAAACTTTAGAAAATGGCACCAAGGAAACTTCAACACACCACTGAGGATTAAGTAATATCATTGCTAATCAATTTCATAACCCAAAAGTCGAGAGGTTCTACCTCCAAACGAGTAGATGTTCTTTTATCTAAGAAAGTGGGTTCAATCCCACCATGTTTGCTTGTGACAAGATTTGGGATTTGGTGAAATCCCACCATTGGAACAACTTTTGTGCAACCCCAACCAAATCAATGGTTGACACAATAGTTTACGAGTTTTATGCCTCCTTCAAAGGTAAGGAGAATCACAAACAATGGGGAGAGACTACTACTCATGTCGCTATCTGAGGAAAAGAGGTGTTGATTAAGCCTCGAGAAGTATATCGATATTAGGATGCCTCGTACTATACCCACGATTATCTAGAGAATTTAGTTTTGTTCATATTCGAGGAAATAGATATGGAAGGGATAATTAATGACTACTACTCATGTCACTATCTGAGGAAAAGAGGTGTCGATTAAGCCTCGAGAAGTATATCGATATTACGATGCCTCGTACTATACCTACGATTATTTGGAGAATTTAGTTTTGTTCATATTCGAGGAATTAGATATGGAAGGGATAATTAATTATTTGACAGAGGGTTGTGGTGAGTGGACTCGCCATGCGAAGACTAATGTGCCTCTCAAATTTAACACAACCATCATGTTTTCAATGGCGAATGTAACTCCCCGAATTTTGGGTCTAGAAGTATTAGGTTTTGAGCAGGGGTACAGTTAGGAGGATGCACATAAATATTTAGTTGTGCAAGAAAGTAATACAATTGTATGTTTGCCTCAGTTGTTATGTGTGCTAGGAAGTGTCTGAGAAGTCTTGAGTTCAAGCCTTGGCTTATGCAAAAACTTTGCTTTTTAAGGGTAAAACCCCTATTTTTGGTCAGTAGGGTTATAAGTAAAATTTTTTAGAACATGACAGAATGGGCCGCAGGTCTAGTGGATACTGACATGTGGAGTGTGCTTGGGGTCTCAGGTTCGAATCCATGCTTGCCCAAATGGAGATTATTTTTACTGATGGCCATAGGAGGAGGTTGTGTTTGACCGAAACACTACTGAAGGGAGTAGACTTTGAATTTGTCGTGGAACGATTGTAGGAGGGAGTTGAGGAGAGATATGAGGAGAGATTTTAGGAGGATATCAAGGGGATTTGAAGTGGAGGAGGTGTTGGTGCCGAATTAGGATTGTAGGCACCTAGTGGAGTTTGAATTGGTCATGGAGGGATTGTAGGAGGGAGTTGAGGAGAGATATGAGGAGAGATTTTAGGAGGATATCAAGGGGATTTGAAGTGGAGGAGGTGTTGGTGCCGAATTAGGATTGTAAGCACCTAGTGATTTCGGTTTTGGAAAAATTTGGCTTTGGTAAGTTGAAGTGCTTTATTGCGGGTTTGTGAACATTTTGGGCTCTTTTGTTCCCCGGTTGCCAAATTCTACTTGTAGTGTCACTCTTTTTGGCATCGGGGTTCTTTCATTTTTTCTTCTTGGGGCCAGATTGTAGTAAAGTTTGTTCCGGGTTTTCTTGTTTTGGCGTGGTTCGAGGTTGTTCTCCCTAATTCTCTTACTAGTCGATTGCCTTTTCTTTTCTCTTCTCTTTCAATCAATTCTCTTTTTGGCTGAATACCTTTTCCTTCCTCCTTCTCAAACTTTTTCGATTTTAGCCTTGGTTATTGGTAGATTCTCTTCTTCTTCTCCTTTTTTCAAGCAATTCCCTCTTGACCGAGTATACCCCTTTTTCAATACTTTTTGTAGTAACGGTTTCTTCCTCTTTTCATTTGATCACTTAGGCCGAATCCTTCATCTCCCTCTACTTTTGGTTTTTGGGTAAGGTGTTAGTGATCCATCTTATGCCCTTGTCGTATCGAGGGCTTCCAGCTTTCGAGTTGGGTGTAAGCCGATTGCTTCACTCTCCTAATCTTGGTTTACGTTTTCGGTAAGCGGTTTCCATTTGTTTCAAACAATGTTTATGAACAATATTGGTTAATAAAATTCAAATGTAATGAAAATTTGCACTAAGGAGCTTGGAATCAGTCTTTGTTAACAGTTTAAGTGGGTTAAACCACATTCAGTCAATCAAGGCAAGTATTAGTAATTGTTTGGAAGAAGTATTAATAGGGGTTGTTAACCTTGTTGTCAAATGAGTAATAGAATGACTTGATTGAATGTAGGTTTTGTTGCGTGGGCTATTCGCACAATTTCAAGAACAAGGTGTGTAACAACACTGCCATAATCGTAAATCGGCAAAAGCCGAAATAAGCGATCGTTGACACTACACGAACGTGCTCGCTCGTGTGGTAATCTGAAAAGCCTAAACGTGGGCGTAAGATTGTTAAGGCCGACCGTGATCGATTTCATGGCATAAGGTCGATTTGGACCATGGTGGGCCGAAATAGGTCGTATGGGCCCCACAGGCTCGTGGGCCCTACACTGGTAAACCACACGGACGTGTAGAGATTATTGGGCCAGGTTGTGTAGTTCACAAGGCCAAAGGCCATTTCTGGGCTTTGTGGGCCACACGGGTGTATGGCCCGTGTGGCCCCACATGGGCCCGCAATATGGGCATTAGGCTCATTCTCATTGTTTGACTGTTGTGGTTTGCATGGGTCGCTCGAGACGACTGTGGACCTACTATGGGGTCGGTAAGTACACTAGACCCTCTTATGTGATAAATGACTATTTTGCCCTTACATGGTAAAAAAACTATTTTGCCCTTATGTGATAAATGACTATTTTGCCCATACGTGGTAAAAAGACTATTTTGCCCTTTTGTGATAAATGACTATTTTGCCTTTACATGGCAAAAAGACTATTTTGCCCTTATGTGATAAATGACTATTTTGCCCTTACATGGTAAAAAGACTATTTTGCCCTTATGTGATAAATGACTATTTTTCCCTTACGTGGTAAAAAGACTATTTTGCCCTTATATGATAAATGACTATTTTGCCCGTATGTCGTAAAATGACAGTTTTGCTCCTACGTGGTAAAATGATTATTTTTCCCTTATGAGGTAAAATGATTATTTTGCCTTTATATCGTAAAATGACTAAAATGCCCTTACATGGTAAATTGACTGTTTTGCCCCTATGTGAGTTATTTATATATATGTACAAGTATGATTGTATTTTAGCTTGCTATTTAAACTATGGTGGATACATGTATGATTCTATGACATGACATGACTGTATGATGTATTGCATGGGGATGGGCTTATTATGATTGGAGGAAGTGTACTGTACTGGCAGCTCTGTTGCAAATCACTGATGGCTTTAAGCCTAATATACTAGTAGCTCTGCTGCAAATATTGTTTAGTGCCGTAACCGGTGCTATTTTGGAGTGTAGGGATGGGTGGGTTGTTTTTATCCCTACATAGAGTGTAGGGCTGGACGGAGTGGAGTGTAGAGGCCGATTGGGTAGGACTTGCATATTGTTTACTTTTACTGCACTGTTTTTGTATTGAGATGGGCTAAAGCCCAAACTGATATTGCCATTGTTACTAAAAAGGCTGAGGCCCAGACTGTATTTGCTTATTGTATGTTTGATTGTTTGCTTATTAAGGGATTACACACTGAGTTTTCGTAAACTCACCCTTCTGTATATCTATGCAGGTAATCCTTAGGCCGAGAGACTCAAAGGTGGCCACACAACAGCTTACGCTTCTGTACTTATCTTTTAAATTATAAGTAGTTTAACTTGGGTATTTTTATGTAATAAGGCCTCTCTGGATTTTATTTTTAATTTAGGGATTTATATTTGTATTGCTTTAATACTGCTAGCAATAGGAAAAACACGAGGGTTTTAAAAAAGATAAATGACTTTCAAAGATACTGCGAATACGTAAACGGTTTTAAGAACTACCGCAAGAAAACAACGTTTTACAAGTAAATGCTAGAACGCAACTATTTTAAAAAGCTTTCGCTACAAATGAGATTTTGGAAATTAGAAATGTTTTAAAGTAAATACTTTTGATTGCGATGCGAGTTTTAAAATCATCTTTTAGATCACACAAAGAGGCATAATAAAGATTGAGCTTTTCAAACGATATTATGCTTTACGAAAAATACTTTAATGTGACATCGCCAGATACAGCCATAACGTCCAGGCTGGGTTTGGGGTGTTACAGCGAAGATGTGGGCATAATTTATATGAACCTGCCTAACACATAATGCTTTTGATGTCATTGCATATAAAGCAGTTATGCTTTACTCTATTTTACAGAGAGATCAAATATGCATTGACCATTGGATTTACGAAGAAATTCTAAATTTCATAAGAGTCGAAAGCAAAATATGTACTTCCTGCACTTGATCACAGCTCTATGCCAACGACCAAAAGTTCCCAAGTCTCCGATCGGGCCATTCACGAGATTGACGAGGAGCGTTATTGAAGACAATTTCTATAGACAATTCGTGGAGTTCCAACTTAAACAAAATAGGGAGAAGGAATAAAGAACTAAATAGAGGAATGATCCCTAAGGGCCGATCAAGAGAAAGAGTAATGCTTATACATCACGAAATACAATATTTAAGAACATGCCCATTACAAAGTGGCAGACACATTTTGTAACACCCCTAACCCAAATCTGTCACCGGACAAACATAATATTTTACGAACTATTCAATAACATCATCCACAAACATAGCCAAACGTCATTACAGAGTCCCTTATATAGGTCATCGAGACCTTAAACATGCATTAGAAAAGGGTCGTGACTAAATCGAGCTCATACAAAATTTTTCGAAACTTAAACAATTTTTCAAAGTTTCACAGGTCATACGCCCGTGTGAACATGCCATGTGCCTCACACGGCTTTAGACACGCCCGTGTGTCTAGGCCGTGTCAAAACAGGGCATTCATACTGACTTGACTACACGGTCACATGACACGCCTGTTTGCCAGGCCGTGTGAAAATTAGGGAGGCTACTGACTTGGATCACACGGCCAGTCACACGCCCGTGTGTCTAGCCCGTGCTTGAAACTGACTTGGCCACACGGCCTGTAACACCCCGAACCCGAGACCGACACCGGAGTCGGACACGAGATGTTAACAAACTTTGAAAAATTTTTCCAGACACTGCTCAGTCTGAGTACTAGTCGCTTCAAAAATCATATCTTGAGTTTCACAACTCGAAAATCAGTTTTGTGATTTTTCCCTGAAACTAGACTCATGTCCCCACCTATGTATTTTTTTCTAGAATTTTTGGTCTGGCCAATTAGTACAGTTTATTAGTCAAAGTCTCCCATGTTACAGGGGTCGACTACACTGACCTTTTCCCATTACGATTTGGATATCTCTCTGCACAGAGCTTCAATACTGATGCCATTTGTTTCTATGGAAACTAGACTCAGAGAGGAATCCATACATATATGGTATGACCCCTAATTATCGCTGGTCAATTTATAGTGAATTTCCAAATGTGGAACAGGGAATCCAGAAACTGTTCTGGCCCTGTTCCACAAGAACCCGAATATCTCTTACTGTACTGTTCATATGATTGTTTCGTTACTTCCATATGAAAGTAGATTCATCAAGGTTCGATTACATAATTTATTCACTATTTAATTCCACTCCTACGAATTCTTGTGATTTTTCCAATCCACACCACTGCTGCTATCAGCCTCTGTTTTCAAAGTAAACCTTACCTATTTTGGGGTTTCATGGACCAACTAGGGCCTTGTCATACATAAGCCCACATATGATCATACTTAGCCATTCCAGTGGCTGATCATTTGCTCAACACTTCCATTCCAACTATAGTTACATCATGAGACCATCTATACATTCATAAACACGAATGGTCTAATGCCATACTCCACTTCTACAAGCCATTTTCGCATGGCTGTACACTTATACATTTCATAAAGTACTCGAAAAACAACAATGGGTAGTCCTATACATGCCATATCAAGATTCAACCAAAATAGTACCCAAAAGAGCCTTTGATAATGTGGGCGACTTCGACTTCAAGATCCCGAGTCCGATAGCTGGAGAACCAAAAATCTATAAACAGAGGAGCAGTGTAACGAGTAAGCAATTTATGCTTAGTAAGTTTGAGCAAGGAATTCCAGCATAAACAAAGAATAACACACATTTGGCTAAATGGAATATTTCATAATACGCAATTTACCGATATCAAACTTGATTCACAACATTAACAACCCTTATGCACATACACAATAGACTAACTTAGCCGAAGGCCGGTAGCTCGTTTATCAACTGAGCGAACATTTATTTGTAAGGGCTCGATTAAATTCAACACATACGTAACATATCCCCATATTGGGATGTTTTTCGAGTATTCGCTGGAATTTTACAGCAAGCTCATTCATTACCAAATCACGTACCTTCGGGATTTAACCGGATATAGCTCCTCGTTCAAATGCCTTCGGGACATAGCCCGGTTTTAGTAACTCACACAATGCCTTCGGGACATAACCCAGATTTAACAACTCGCACGAATGCCTTCGGGACTTAACCCGGATTTAATAACTCGCACGAATGCCTTCGGGACTTAACCCGGATTTAGTATCTCGCACAAAGGCCTTCGGATCTTAGTCCGGATATATTCACTTAGCACAAAGCCTTCGGGACTTAGCCCGGACAGCATTCAATTAATCATGCACATCTAACAATAATTCATGGCACATTCATATTTCATTTTCATTTGCGAAACTCAAACACAAGGCACATATCATCCTTGCACATTCGGCTCAATAGCCTCACATAGAGCATGATTTAATCACATCGTAATTTAAGCTCTCTTACTCAAGAACTTACCTCGGGTGTTGTCGAACGATTCCGCTAGCTATTCAACCACTTTTTCCTTCCATTTACCGGATTTATTTCCCCTTTGCTCTTGAGCTTAATCAAACAAATAAATTGATTTCATCATTTAGGCATCAAAAAGATGAACACAAGGCACTTAGCCCATATTTATACATTAGACATTAAAGTCTCATACATGCAAAAATCATGCATCAACACAACATATTAGCTAATTTCTTTCCCCTTGGCCGAATATGCATGTCTATTTTTGGGGTCGATCTCAACACTTAATACACACATATACACACACTAGTAAAGCATCCTCCCCCTTTTCATCGATTTAACACATGCATTGCTCATCAACATGCAAAGTTACATTCGGCCTTAGCACACATCTTGCTAGCCGATTCTTCTCCATTTTGCAACCAATGCACATATGTGCTCACACAAAAATGCTAAAAAGGAGGTTCAAGAATCATCAAGCCATCATCACATGCATCATTAACAAGCTTCATATTTTGCATGCAATGGCATGAACACAACCTCCACCTAGGCCGAATCTTAACTCATCCTCATGCCTCATCACCACAACATCAAACACCAACCAAGAATGATGCATCCATGGTCAAGTGCCAATTCCATCACATAGCAAGATTTAGACCATGGGCCAAGTAGAACTCAAGCTAACAACTAAAACATGCATGCATCTCATGGAACATCATCAAACATACCTTAGCCTAGCTACATGCATGGTCGAATCTCTTCACCTTTCTTCTTCTTTCCTCCTTAAAATTTTTGGCCAAGGATGAACCAAAGGATGAGAAAATTTTTCTTTGTTTTTCTTTCTAGTTTCGGCAAGCATGAAGATGAGAAAGGATGAACAAATTCTCTCCTTTCTCTTCTTTAGCTCACGGCAATGGGGGGACAAACAACTACACACACATTTTTTTTGTATTCACCATACTCTTTTTTTTTATTTTATTTGTTTTATCCCAACATTTTATGACACAAATTAATATATCTTATTTGTGCCATACTCATGCCATAATTTCCATAAAATAAATTGCACATTTGTTCATCATGCCCATCATGGCCGGCCACTACTAGTAGGGGGAATTTGACATGCAAGTCCCCCCTTTGTCCACATGCACTAATAGGTCCTCACACATTGACCTATCACATTTTAGAATTTTCTCACATAAGTCCTATTAACTAAATTCACATGAAATCAACCAAATTGAAGCTTGAAATTTTCACACATTCATAATTACATATTCTAGACAATAAGTATCACATTCAAACATTTTGGTGACTCAATTTAGCGGTCCCGAAACCACTTCCCGACTAGGGTCAACTTTGGGCTGTCACAACTCTCCCCCACTTAAGAAATTTTCGTCCCCGAAAATCTTACCGGTAATAGGTTTGGGTATCGTTCTTTCATCGAGCTCTCGGTCTCCCAAGTAGCTTCCTCGATCCCGTGTTTGAGCCATAACACCTTTACTAGCGGAACTCTTTTGTTTCGCAACTCCTTCACTTCACGAGCTAGGATACGCATCGGTTCTTCTTCATAGCTCATGTCGACTTGAATTTCAACCTCTGATGGGCTAATTATGTGCGATGGATCAGATCGATAGCGTCGAAGCATCGAAACATGAAAGACGTCATGAATCTTTTCAAGCTCCGGGGGCAAAATCAATCTATACGCAACCGGACCAACTCGTTCGGAGATTTCGTATGGCCCAATGAATCTTGGGCTCAACTTGCCCTTACGGCCGAACCTGAGTATCTTTTTCCAAGGTGAAACCTTAAGGAACACTTTGTCTCCCACCTGATACTCGATGTCTTTTCGTTTCAAATCTGCGTACGACTTCTGACGATCCGTGGCTACCTTTAGACTTTCACGGATTACCTTTACTTTCTGTTCAGCATCTTTAATCAAATCAACTCCGAAAATTTTACTTTCACCGAGCTCGGTCCAAAACAATGGTGTACGGCATTTACGACCGTACAAAGCCTCGTAAGGTGCCATCTTAATACTTGATTGAAAACTATTGTTGTAAGCGAATTCAATCAAAGGTAAATACCGTTCCCATGAACTACTGAACTCGAGGATGCAACATCTCAACATATCCTCAAGTATCTGAATTATCCGCTCGGATTGACCATCGGTTTGGGGGTGAAAAGCAGTGCTAAAATGCAGCTTGGTACCCAGAGCTTCTTGCAATTTCTTCCAAAATTGTGAGGTGAATCTCGGATCTCTATCCGACATGATAGAAACAGGTACCCCGTGTAATCTCACAATTTGATAAACGTACAATTCAGCTAGTTTCTCTAATGAAAAATCCGTACGTACGGGGATGAAATGAGCCGACTTAGTCAGTCTATCAACAATAACCCATATCGCATCCTTCTTACTTGCTGACAAGGGCAGTCCGGACACAAAGTCCATTGTGACTTGATCCCATTTCCACTCGGGTATCATGATCGGCTGGAGTAATCCTGAAGGCACTTGATGTTCCGCTTTCACTTGTTGACATATCCAACATCTCGAAACAAAGTCGGAGATGTCCCGTTTCATACCATGCCACCAAAATTGACGTTTCAAATCGTTGTACATTTTCGTACTCCCCGGGTGAATTGACATTCGGCTACAATGGGCTTCGTTCAGAATCATCGAAATGAGTTCCGAATTCCTTGGAACACACAAACGATTTCTGAACCTCAAACAATCATCATCATCAATTTGAAACTCCGATTCCTCGTTCGGAAAACACTTAGCCCGTTTTGCAACCAATTCATCATCGACTTTCTGAGCTTCACGAATTTGGTGAGTCAATAATGGTTTAGCTTTTAATTCAGCTACTAACACACTGTCTGGTAGAACAGACAAATGCACGTTCATCGCTCGTAAAGCAAACAATGACTTCCGGCTTAAGGCGTCCGCAACCACGTTAGCCTTTCCGGGTGGTAATCAATGACAAGCTCGTAATCTTTCACCAACTCAAGCCAACGTCTTGTCGCAGATTCAAGTCTCGTTGAGTCATCAAATATTTGAGACTTTTTGTGATCCGAAAATACATGGCACTTCTCACCAAACAGATAATGTCGCCATATTTTTAAAGCAAACACGATGGCAGCTAGTTCGAGATCATGGGTCGAATAATTCCTCTCGTGTGGCTTCAATTGTCTCGACGCATAGGCCACGACTCGACCTTCTTGCATCAATACGCAACCCAACCCAAGTAGGGATGCGTCACTATAAATGACAAACTCTTTACCTGATTCGGGTTGCACCAAAATTGGAGCTTCAGTCAAATGAGTTTTCAGTTGGTCGAAACTTTTCTGACATTTCTCCGTCCACTCGAACTTAACATCCTTTTGAAGTAGCTTCGTCATTGGTGTGGCTATCATCGAAAAACCTTTGACAAATCGTCGGTAATAACCGGCGAGCCCCAAAAAGCTCCGAACTTCAGTAACATTTCTCGGAGGTTTCCAGTCAAGTATGGCTGAAATTTTGTTCGGGTCAACTCGAATACCCGACGCGGATACCACATGACCCAAGAAGCTAACCTCTCTTAACCAGAACTCACACTTACTGAACTTAGCATATAACTGCTTATCCCGCAAAATTTGCAGCACTAGCCTCAGATGCTCAGCATGTTCGGTCTCGTCTCTTGAATAGACCAAAATGTCATCAATGAACACCACTACGAACCGATCCAAATACGGTCTGAAGATCCGATTCATCAAATCCATAAATACTGCAGGGGCATTAGTGAGCCCAAATGGCATCACTAAGAATTCGTAGTGACCATATCTTGTTCTGAAGGCAGTTTTCGAATATCTGAATCTCGGATTCGCAACTGAAATAGCCCGATCTCAAATTATTTTGAAAACTGAGGTCCTTCATTGTCGACAAATCATCGATGCCAACGATATTGTTCTTTATGTCATTTATTCAGCTGACGATAGTCAATGCACATCTGGTTCGCCTG